>NC_080727.1:18925000-19065000 GCF_019097595.1 Hemibagrus wyckioides
AGTAGATGAGCGTGTGATCCGGGACACTCTACTACAGATTAAATGATGTTCCTCTGTTGCTGGGAGTCAATAGTTGGTTAAAACTGTTGTGATGCACACAGAAGTACTGACCTATATATGTATGCCACCGAGTCTCCTCTCTTTCTCTCTCACACACACACACACACACACACACACACACACAGAAGGCGTTTACTCTATGCATACCTTCCTGCAATGCTTCGGACAGGTACAACATCTGGAATGGCTAATTGTTCTCCACCGCTCTGCGCTCGCGACCGGATTACAGGAATGATGAGACACGAGAACTACAGAGCACCGGTGCGAGCGCAGTGGAATCGAATACTTATAACCCAAACCAAATAAAAGAAAGAACTCAAATCAGGTGTTAAGAATTCAGCCATGCAGGCAACACTATTTGATTAAAGATGTTTAGAACCGTTGTCACAATATGACCGTTTTAAGATCTCCTTGTTCTGCTTTCCAGCCTTTCCTCCTAAGTGTGTTGAAGAAATTTGGAGCAAGACGGACTATTTATTGACGACTTTTGTACACAGACGATAGCGCAGGCCTGCGATTGGCTGGTGACATGGTGAAGGGAAGATACTACTGGTCGGCAGAAGCTGGAGAAAGCGGGGTGATGGGGTTGTGTGGGTTGTTTTTTAGTAGGCGTGGTTAGCCACGTACAGAGACTTTGCTGCAGCTCCGCCAGTTCCGCTGGATACGTATTTTCCCTGAGCGGCCAGGCCGTTAGCCTGAAAATAAATAAATAAATAAATAAATAAAAATCATCCAACTTCACTATATCTCAGATTTTATGGCTGATGTATATATTATATAAGCAGTCAATGACAATCTATAGGACAAGACACAGGCATTCTGATAATTAGCTGAAAAATTTCCTGTCTTGTAGAACTAAAGACGAAAATTACATCTCACGCTTTCTCTACCAGCCCCCCCACTTTTCCTCTCCCCTTCTTTCTTTCTCTCCCTCCCCCTTCTTTCATTCTTCCTCTTTCTCCTTTCTTCTCTCTCCCCTTTCCGCTCAATCTGCTCTCTCCCTCTTTCCCTTTTCTCTCTCTCCCCTTTCAGTCACTCTGCTCTCTCCCCATTTACCTCTCTCTTTCTCTCCCTCCCTTCTTCTCTCTCCCCTTTCACTCACTCTGCTCTCTCCCCCTTTCCCTCCCCTTCTTCTCACTCTCTCCCTTTCTTGTTTCTCCCCACATTCTTTCCGCTTTCTCTCTCCCACTTCTCCCTTTCCGTCAAAACTTCTCTCATTTTGTTTCTCATCCCCTTCCCCCCTCCCTTTCTGTCCCCCTCCCTTTAATGCCTTCTCTCTCAGCTTCAACTCCATCTAGAGAAAGTGCTCAATTCAAATAAATTATTATTATTAATGATAATTAATGCTAAGGAATTAACATTCACAATTCATTTGTTAATATGGTCATAACTGACAGCTCAATACATGAGTCACGATCAGCGGTCCTGACTCACGGGACTAAAACAAAACCCAGTGCTCCCAGTATAATGTGCTGTTCTTCTGCACAGCTTCAGTAACCTTTAGATTAATTCTGCAGTAATAAGTAAACAAGTGGTGACAGAATCTCCATCACAAACCTCGGCACGCTTGATGAACTCCTCTGTGGCGGCTTTCGTGTTCTCCTTGAGCCCGCGCCAGGCGCCGAGGGCTGAAGCCTGCAGAGCACGGCCGTAGGAGAAGGTGAGCGCCCATGGCTTGGTCAGGGGGCAGTTGTTGATGGCGTTCAGGTTGATGGATGCCTCCTCTTCACTCTGGCCTCCAGACAGGAAGGTGACTCCTGTGTGAGGAAAAACAAACAATCGATTAGAAACACTGTCGAGTAAAGCAGAGCTCATTTACAAAGAGCTTCAGTCACACAAAAAAGGAAAAAAAAAAAAAAAAAAAAAAAAAAAAAAAAAAAAAAGTTACCCGTGACTGCTGGGGGAACGGTGCGGCGAAGGGCAGTGACTGTTGCCATGGCGATCTCCTCGTTGGAGTATTTGGTGGGGCAGGAGTGTCCGGCGGTCACCATGTTGGGTTTGAGCAGTGTGCCCTCCAGGTAGACGTGATGGTCAGACAGAGCCTTGTAGCAGGCAGCGAGAACCTGGAAGATACGATGATGTTTGAGGAGTTAGAGCCAATTTGACTTCTGACCACTAGGGGCACTGCTGAGCAACAAATACAGTAAAGCAGATGCTGGAAACGTCCATGATGAAAATGTGGGGGGGAAAGAAAAATGTTAGGACAAACTGTTAACAACACACCCACCCCAGGAACAGCTGAGCCAAATTCAGCACACCTTTTATTCCTCTTATACACCTATAATCACCGGTCGGGGGATTATTTACCTTCTCTGTGACGTACTGGCAGCGCTTGAGGTCGTGATCTCCATCAGGCAGGATCTCGGGCTCCACGATGGGCACAATGCCGTTCTACAAAACAGAACCGGGAGAGAATTATCTCTTTCATCACGACACTAAACTCACGGTCTACGCTGTAGAGCGCAGAGTTTCCGAAGCTCACCTGCTGGCAGATGCTAGCATAGCGAGCCAGGACATTGGCGTTCTCCATGATGGCCAGTTCTGAGGGGGTGGTCTCGCTGATCTTCAGCACACAACGCCACTTAGCGAAATCAGCGCCGTCCTTCTTATACTGAGCGCAGCGTTCGGACAGACCGTCCAGTCCTGAGCAAATAAAACAAACATCAGTCATGATGTTTAACATCGTCGCCTGAGGTTGAGGGTTTTAAGCAGAAGGGTTAGGCTTTTGAATCCCAGTAAAGGGTTAAATCTGTCCCACTAAAAGAAGTGAAGCCTGCGGTTCGAATTACGTTCGTCTTGTGGAATAGAATTATTCTTAAAAAGAGAGCTAGAACTTTGACTTTATGAATATTATGGTCCAGGATCCCAAACCAAAGTATCCGGGGTGCCAGTACTTATGCAAACCATCTTATAGCTATATGTTAGAACCATAATATGGATTTTTCCACACTAATCTGTTGTTCATCTGTTTCAGTTCAAACTGTTTGTGGATTTAAAAAGTACTTATCTGATAAACGCCAATGATTTGGACGTGCAATTGTATAATTTAGTCTTTAGCGTTCTTATCGGTCACTAAACAGTTTTACGCTCTGACCAGTTAGAAAATGATGTCTTTACCCTGAGTTGTGGTTTCTCCGTTGGTTCCTGCCAGAGGAACAACACCTTTGTCGACCTGCGGGGAGAAGAAGAGGGTCTTTAAGTGCTGGAACTCGAAAGAAATACAAATCAGGGACGTTTCAAAATCGTTCATTTTAACAGGGCAGTGGTGGTTCAAGTGGTTAAGGCTCTGGGTTGTCGATGGGAGGATCAGGGTTCAAGCTCCAGCACCACCAAGCTCCACTGTTGGGCAAATGAGCAAAGCCCTTAACCCTCCCTGCTCCAGGGGTGCTGTATCATAACTGCCCCTGTGCTCTAACCCCGACTTCCTCAGCTGGGATATGTAAAGAAAAGAATTCCACTGTGCTGTAACGCATGTGTGGCGATAATAAAGTCTTCATGCTCTAATAATATTGCATTTGATTCCTTAATATGACTTGCAGGAAGTTGTTTTTCCCAAAAGCATTGGTAACATCTTTTCTAGCACCCTCACATATCTTCCCCTCCATATAGCCGCATATTTATATTTAACTTTTCTATGCTAGAAATCCGCACTGGAAATGTGAATAATTAAATAAACACTAAACTGTCTGAATATTTATTTCCCATCAATGTAGAATACCGTAAACACCATCACGTGATGGGTCATGTTAAAGAGAAATCAAACCCGATGACGGAAAACCCTCTCTTCAGCTCTTATTGTCCAGCATCTTTAATAATAAATCACATAACCATGGAGACGGCATTTCGCTCCTTTGGCCATCATGTACAGTCACCTAATCCCAGACCTAATCCTGACCCCAATCCTGTGTTATTTATACACATAGCCTTTTGCAAAGACAAAGACATGAATATTCATTTGTTTAAAAATATATATTTATAATATAATATTATACTTAAAAATAAAGAAATACCTTAATGCCCACGACAATGCCCCTGTCCTTGATCAACTTGGCGAAGTTAGTGCCGTCGTCTGTGTTCTGGTAAAGTGTCTCGTGGAAGAAGATGACGCCGCCGATGCACTTGTCGATGCGCTCGTCCGCCGTGAAGAGGAGCTGGCGGTACAGGCGGCGGTTCTCTTCCGTGTTCTCAACGCCGATGGGGTTCAGGCGCTTGGCCATGCTGCCTGTTTGCATACACACACACACACACACACACACACATACTGCATCATGCCAGAGGAACTGCTGCAATCATCAAGATGTCACAACAGTTACGACATACATTACCAAAGTAATCACCACCACACAAGATTTGTCGCTTGATAGCGTGAACATGGAAGAAAGTCGGGTCAAGTCACCAGACGCCGTACTGAAGCCAATTATTTAGATTTACTGCCTTCATAACTGATTTGCACAGACTTGCAAGTTTCTCAAGCGCCGCTAATATAAAGAAGCTGCTAAACACCAAAATAATATATTTATTCAAATATCTCGCTGCGAGTGATATTTTGAGCCGCAAATAAGCGGAGACACTGCCGGGCTTCATTTTAACGAGAACATGTTCTGTTCTCAACTTTCAATATTCACAGAAAAAAAAAGCAACACAGCTCGTTCTTTCTAGAGTAGCGGAAAAGTAAAATCTTAGTGCGGTAATTAGAATGGTAGGATTTCCAGCTATTCATGTAAAAGATGATGATTGTGCTTTGTTTCTATACAGCATGAGGTGCTCACTAAAGAACAGTAAAAATAATAAAACAGGTCTAATGCACCTTACAGAACGCGGTATGCATATGAGACGCTCGTGTCTGAGGTGCTGAAGCTAATAACTGAGGGACTCGAGAGCTGGGATACCTGTGGACTCATCCGCAGCGAGGATGCCTTTGCCGGGTGCGACGATGCGCTGGGCGATTTCCTGCAGCTCCTTCTTCTGCTCAGGGCTGAGTGCTGGGTACTGGTGCGTCATGATGCCTGCTGATCAAAACAACCTGAGAGAGAGAGAGAGAGACAGAGAGAAACAGTCCGAGGGGACAGTGAGAAAGAGAGACAGAGAGAAACAGTCCGAGGGGACAGTGAGAAAGAGAGACAGAGAGAAACAGTCCGAGGGGACAGTGAGAAAGAGAGACAGACAGACAGATGGGGAGGGAGCGAGAGAGAGAGAGACAGACAGACATATGGGGAGAGAGAGAGAGAAAGAGAGACAGACAGATGGGGAGAAAGCGAGAGAGACAGAGAGTTTGTATTATTAATAGTGTCATTGCAGTGGTCTATTAAACTGCTTGATATTTAGAGATCAGAGAGGCAGTGAGTCAGTATAAATGGCAACGTTATCAATTTACGAGTTTATGATTTATACTCCAGCGCTGATATTTACTCCAACGCCTCAGTGACATTTCCCTGTTTAAAGTGTTTACTGGCGCCATGGGGTCCCGAGTCGTACGTGATGATGGGAAGGACGAGGACGTCTCTGAGGTTTAAACATAAAGCTCTACAGTATTTACGCACCGCTGTGGAAAAAGTGCCGAGCCAGCAATCGCTCTCTGGTTCAAATTCCTCGTTTTCACACAGACTGGATTATAGCGACCCGCTGACCGGCACAGAGATGTCCAGCCAGGGGTTATGGACTTACGCTTGTCTAAACATCACTGTCAGAGTTACTCATGTACTGAGTGTTACTTGCGCCTAAAAAAGGAAAAGAAAGATTTTAAGTGATTCATTCCTTCTTTCTTAAAAACAGCAACCACTTAAAAATAAATAAATAAATTAAAAAAAAAAAAAAAAGCTAAAGCACGCTCTCCTTTAATAATCTCTCCTTAATCATTTTAAATGCTTATTTTATTTTAAGAGGCCCTGGTTTAGTCTTAATGTTCATTATAAATCACCAGCCCCATTTTTTCTCCCCTCACGACTTCATCACCCTTCCTCTCACGCTCTGCCTCGCCGACTGCATCCAAGACAACAAGCTCGAACCAGTTAGAACCGGCTGTGATCAGCTGCGACACGATATAAACATCTCCTTCCACATAACGATTGGCCTGAAAACGTTTGGGATTTTTAATAAACACGTGTATAGCATCATATAAACACCGATACCACAGCACTCGTGTATTATTAAGCAGCAGGAGTGTCGTTTTCTCCCAACGGGTCAGAAAGCGCAGTCAGGCGTGAATCAGACGCTCTGTTCACCGGACCAAAGTTTCCGTTGCAAAACAAAGCGTGAGACCTGGCAACCAGGGCCTCGTTCATCACCTCCGTACACGAAGGGTATGAGGAAGCACATGGAGGCGGCTTCTGTTTGAGGAACACTTGTCTCCTTAACAACCTCCATCGACTTACAAAAGAACCCACAATGGCACGTAATTGGCCCGGAAAAAATAAATAAATAAATAAAAACGTGGCTCAGGATTTAATCCTTTCCTACGACCTCAATACCTCACAACTATAACTAATGAAGAAAGTAATTTGCTTTCTGATAAATTTTCTCAGGCATTTATTAAGCATTTAAACTACATTTAATGTAGAAATCTCATTTATTTACATTACTCTCTTTGACAGGTATGAAATCTCGGTCTATTAAATACATCATTATGAAATGTTGGTAAAATATTTAACCTGAAAAGTGAACTGGATTTAAATCTTTAAAATGTTTAAAATCTTTAAAAAAAAAAAAAAAAGTGTCAAAATATCCTCAAACACTCATATAATATAAATTTTAAAAGCTTTTATATATTATTTATATTATATATATATATATATATATATATATAAAAAATAATAACCCCATTAGAATAAATGTAAATAAAAAAAAAATATGATTCTCTCGAAAATGTGCCCAAATGTTTTAATAAAAATGTAATTATTCTGAAAACTAAAAGATATATAAAAATATACGTTTTAAAAACTATTTTGAATATTTATATAAGAAAAAAAAAAAAAAAAAAGTTTTATTCATGCGCTCTCATCCCTATGGTGTAACGAAGACATTGGACAGGTTAAACCCCCCCCCAAAACAAGCTTTTGCCATTCATTACCATAAACCCCCCCCCCCCCAACTTCCCCCTTCCCAAAAAAATGGGGAAATATTTATTTAATTATTCACTCAGTAAAAGTAATTGCAAGTTTTTTTGTGAAGAATTATAATGCATTTGATTTAAAAATAAATAAATAAAAGGTATGGAAGGGTGCCAATAATTTTGGAGCGGCCATGTAAATACCCTATATGTTGTCAATTCAAACAATAGCATTTTCAGGTTTAATGTAATTTTCTAATAATTCACAGACTCAATATAGTTCAAAATTCTGGTGCAATTTAAAATTAAACAATTTCTTATTCAGGATTTACCAAAAATAAATAAATAAAAATAAATATATTTTATTAAACAGAATATATAAAATAGACTTTACTGTTATAAATATAAATAACAAATAAAAGCAGATTACTGCACTTGCAGTACAGGATCGCATCCAATCAGCTGCTTACTGTGCTATTTATAACCCTCACTGACATCCCTCATCCCAGTTTGTACCGAGTCATGTGACCGGCGGTCGTTACGGCGATGGATTTCAAAGAGCTCAGGGATGTACGGAAGCCTGAGCTGAATATAGACGTATAGATGCTGGGAAGGTCATTGTGAGGTCATTCATTCATCAGGACAGCAAAAAGGATGAAAGAAGAAAACACAACGCCACATCAGCATATACAGTGAAGGATTCTGGGATGGATGGGCGGAGTCTCCAAGATCGGCGCACTGTCTGGACCGAATCCGATGTACAAGAGGTCATGGGGTGATGTATTATTTGGCAGGCGTCCCCCTGGGACGTCGATATGATCCGGATCGGCCGTGTCAAAATGTCAAATGTTTCCTCTAGCATCTTCTAAGAAAATGACTCCGCACCCACAGAAAAACAAAACAAAACAAAAACAAACAACAAAACTGCTGACTGTATTTAGCACAGTGTCCTTCCCCCTCTGGATTCAAGGACAGACAGACAGACAGACAGACAGACAGACAGACAGACAGATAGATAGATAGATGCTATAGCTGCTATAGCAGAAGCGATAACTGGAACCAATGTCATTTATTCCAATTTCAACTCTAATTACAGTTAAAAAGCATTGCCTTTATTTGAAGTAATATTACAAGAATAAAAAGCTCAAGTGCTGTTATGGAAAGATAATCCACTAAACCGTGTTCCTGTTTACTTTCCTGTAACAGCACACCTCACTGTATTTATTCCAGTTGCAATTCTAGTGGCTTTATATGGTTTGGTTTACATAAAGTCTGTCTACGTAGCTGCGTTTCAACTCATCTAAGAGCATTCGACGAGTTCCATGAAGACTCCAGACTCATTATCCTGCGTACATGTGAAGGCTCAGACGTTTCTAATGGAGCGCATGCTGTCGTGAACACCGTGTACTGTGGCTCTGCACTGCGTCACACCCAGACCACCCGAGTACCGGCGACATCCATCAGAGAGACAGACGGAGGCTGTAATGGCTACCAGACATCGAGCAGATCAAACACCTCGCAGGATGCGGCTCCTGCTCCGTTCTTCTCTGATCAACACCTTTAAAATCAACACCGGCTGCATGACCGAGCAGGACGACGAGTGACTAATCACTGGACGTGTTACAGGTCTGAATTACTCTGGAAGGCACCAGATTTTGCACAAAAATTAAAATGAAAATGCAGTTCGCAGCTCATTAGGAAAATTAAATGGCTTGAAATGGTCAATTACAGCCACAAAATACTGGACATGACAAAGAAAATACATCTTTTTTTTGGTTTCTGATATTTACATATAATTTATGAATCATTACTCCATTTTTGAGATTATATATATAGGGAATAATAATAATAAATAAAAGAAAGAAAACCACTCAAGGTTAAGACTGGATCAAGGTGGATTAATGTGGACGTGTAAATTGTGACATGCGCAGTAGGTCTCTGTAAACCCACGCACTAGAGAAACCATGTTAAACCCGAGCATCCGACATGCGTCACATCAGCGCATACAAGTGAATGGGTTTACAGTGTCACAAAATCAGAAAAGTCTGCGTTTCTGTAGCGCAGTGTTGACGTTTCCCCGCGAACGCCATTTCGCGATGATGGGACTGACGGAAACGTGGATTTCACAGTTAGTCTGAAGATCTCTGGATGACTCCGACAAAGTAACTCAAGCTGTTAGTCATTTCCCGTTTGATGGGTTTAGAAAAAAAAATGTTGGAGGGTTACTCAACCTCCGAACAGTTTTTTTTTCCGAAAAAGCTAAAGCTAACCACCACCCACTGCTGATGGAAATGTGTACGTGCACACAGGCACACACCCCTCATTAACCAAACACCAACCTCCGCATCCAAGCATCCAGACCAGGAGTGATCAATAATCCCCCCAAAAATCTAATGGACATTACTAAAAATAATGCGAGGTTTAATTAAATTGCACCGCATCCTCTGTCCCCTTTCCCCCCTCCTGTACTTTAGGCCAGAATGCGGAAGAGGAGGAGGATAATGTCCTAACTTGTGTTCAAGGTTGTCAGTGATAATCATACGACATTTTTCCCCCCCTGGATGCTTTTCTACACATAACTAACTAACTAACATTAATCGAAGACCTTAAAAACCCCTTCTTCGTTAGCTAAACTACATAACTAAATAACAGTCACAATATCTGCATTATTGAAGCATTAGACGTTACATTTGTGTTTGCATGACTATTACACATAGTTCCACAGTAAGAATACGAAGACTTTAATTGAAACACCTGTCGATTAATCCTTAATGAGGCCAAAACTATTCCCTACTCACTTAATTAACATAAAAATCTAGTGCAGCGTTCATATTCGATATTAGACATGCAGAAATCACACTGATGAAGTTTAGAAATGATTGAACTTACGATGTCTTACCTGGTTGGTGTCTAAAAGCTGGAAGGATGCGGAGAGAAGATGCTCACTGACCGACTCTGGCGTTCTGGTGCCGCAACGCAACGTGACCGCTTACAAAAGTCCCTCATGAATATTCATGAAGCGTTCTCTTATACGTCCTTACGTCGACACGGGTTCGTCATGACGTACGCACCGCACGCCGATCTGAGGCATGTCCTTTCGGCACGTAGGCATTGAGGATGACTTGCTGTAATGTAAAATGTATTGCATTTCATAGCATACAGTATGTCATATAAGTGGCAAAAAGTGAAGTTGAAAGGTCTTCAAGGTTTATTTTTGTTCTCATTGAATGGATGAATGGAGTTAATTCTAAAAAAAGAACAGCAGAACTGAAGCTATATGACCTTGAGGAGGAGGATGTTTCATCATCAGCTTCCTCCATGAAGGCATCCATGAGGCCTCTGACACTATGACAGAGCTTAAATTAAAAGTGTGTTATATCCAATTGAAAAATACTTCTGACATGTCAGTGCCCTAAGATTGTACATGAGTTACATTTGTTTTGCTGGTTTGAAACACCGCCATCAAAATAAACCCACGTCCTGTTTCTTGTTCCGCTATGACCTTGAGCAGTGTGTTTTGACCTGAGGTTACTCCATGGGGATCATCTATGATAATAAACATTACTAAACTACTCCCGGTGTGTTCAGTGAGTAAAGCTACCAGTTTCGTGTAATATTAAACACCGTACAAATATCATTAGTGGTGTAACAAACACGTTAGAGCTTAGATTAAAAAATTGAAAAATATTGAAAAATACTTCTGATATGTCAGCTCTGATGTAAAAGAAAAACTCTTGAGGCAAGTAAATTTGTTGGATTACATGATACAATTTTTTTTTATTATATTCATCTCAATTGATATCCTAAGCAGATGCAAAACAGTTTTCTTCGTCTAAAAAAAGGGTAGAAACAACAAACTGATCGAAAACTATCTTTATATTCTAAATATTAAATATATTTCATCATTTAAAGACAAGAGGTACAAGAAAAATACTATCTATCTATCTATCTATCTATCTATCTATCTATCTATCTATCTATCTATCTATCTATCTATCTATCTATCTATCTATCTATCTATCCATCCATCTATCTATCTGACATCTGACCATCACACTCACATGTGCTTGCCGAACATCTTTTTCCACATGTTTTCGCCTTGTCTCTTATAATAAGCTCAGCTTTGCTCTTCTGGGAAGGTTTTCCACTACATGTTGGAGCATAGCTGTGAGGAATTGTGTTCATTCAGCTACAAAAGCATTAGTATGATCAGATACTCATGGAGGTCTGGGGTTCAGTCGGTGTTCCAGGTCATATCAAAGGTGTTCAGTGGGGTTGAGTCAGAGTCAGGGCTCTGTACAGGACACTGGAGATCTTCCACTTCTACACCTAAACCTCCACACAACGTCTTCATAGAGCTTTGCTTTGTGTCATGCTGGAACATGTCTGGGCTTCTAAAAAGAAATTGAGTTCATTCTATACTTTATAATTGTGTGTTTCCAAATTTGTAGCAACCCTTTTTGATAAGGAACCACATATAAGTGTAATAATCAGGTGTCTAGAAAAATTTGGCCATATTATGTATATTTACATGCTCATCAAGGGTGCCAAGAATTCCAGAGGGAAAGAGATTAAGCATAGCACACAGAGCTTCATCAGTTTTGTAAGCAAAGTGCCTCCTTGGATATATTCTTCGCTAAGACTGTACGTGACTTTACATTTGTTTTGCTGGTTAGAAAAAACACCATCAATAAATAAAATCCCAGTACATCATGTCGTGTTTCTTCCTCTATGACTTTGAGATTGCTCCATGGGGATCATCCATGATAATAAACATTACTAAATGTGTTCAGTGAGTATAGCTACCAGTTTTGTGTAATACTGAACACAGTACAAAAACGGTGCATAAAGCAAAAGGCTTGTAAAAAATACACTGGTTTTCACCTAAAGGTGGACAGGCAGGGTGTTAGCTTGCTGTTTAAGTTTAACATGAAATATAGAATAACCCTGAGAAATGCAACAACACAAAAAAAGCCTTGGCATGGGAACTCACCTGTAGCATGAATATTCTTACCTTATAACATAAAACGTACTTTAAAATGTCTTGGTTCTAAATAATTTCAATGGACACAAAGAATTTCTCACAGTGAAATTATGGGAATGTACAATTCCTGTGCTACACATTTCAAACCATTATCATTCAGTTAGCATCATGCTACAAAAAGGCTCTCTGAGGAAGTTACTTGTCCTTGGTCGAGGGCCTCTGCTAGGTCCAGGGTTTCTTGAGCTGAGGTGGAGGTTGAATCTCCATGGAAACCGCAGTCAAAATCAAAATCGGGAAACGGCTCCAGAGCGAGACCTCGGCAGGCTTTGGCAGGGCGATCGGGCCGCTTCTTCAGTTCCAGGATCAGCTCCACGGGGCTTTTCTGTAAGAGCTGCGAGTCGAACGGAGTACCGTGGAAGAAGGTTTGGCGCTTGAAGCGCTCCAGGGTTCGCAGGCGACGTGTCGGGGTCTTACACAGCAGCTGGCAGGGACGGGAAAATCAGGATCAGAGCAGTTAAAATCACATCACACCACAGGATGCAGGACTGATTGGTCTGGTGAGGTATTGAACAATGAAGCAACCTCTAGGGAGATGTTCATGTCTCACCTCGGTCAGCAAAAGGGCAAACGGAGGAGAGAAGCTTCTGGGCATGTCGTAGGGGAAGCAGCGCACCTTCCTCAGCATGCAACAGTGATCTGACTCGGGAGGAACAGGAAACTGTGAGAAGAAGTGAGGTGGTTAAACAGCAAGCTCAAGCACACATGTTCAGATTCTACCTATAATTAGGATAAGCAGTCACGTGCCACTTAGAGACTCTCTAAATATGCAAGACGTATTTAACCCTCTATTTTTTATTAAGCTATATCTTGGTCAGTGGATGCATAGCTTATCCTGGGAACATTAATCGTGAGGTGGCAATACATTCTGGATAGGATGTGACTCATTAAAAGTACACACACGCCTTCTCACACACATGCTTTATTGCAGTTAAGCATAGATAAGACAGGAAAATATTGTCTGGTCTTTTTCCTGAGTTTATGCATACTATACCACCAGATTCTTGTTCATGGCTTATGCTTTTCAGCTTAACGAAGGTGTAAAGTGTGGTTATTTGAGTTACTGTGTAAAGTGTAAAGTATCCGAAGGTATGAAGGAACTGGAGCTGTGATGGTTTACAGAATAATTGTCTTGGGTATAGATACGGCATTTCCTTCAGGTCTTGAAAGGGTTACGCTGGAAAATTGCAAGTTTGTGTATTATATTATATATGTATATATGGATAAATCATTTATTTAGTTCTTTTATTAATTCTTTCAGTTTCTAAAATTGACTATTTAAAGGGAAAACTAGCATGATTTACTGCTGTAAATTTCTTTGTAAGTTTCTTCTTCTTATTTCTTTTACAATAGAGATTATGGAGTAACTCTGTGGAACCAACGTATTACATCACATCCTGTGCGCTGCTTCTCCAAAACTGTTTTCCTCCCTTAACTGAAAGTGTATTAAAGCAGGCGCTGAGAAATGTTGCTACAAGTATATCGCTGCGAATAAATCTGGCCTCTCTGTCACCTGCAGTCCAGTATCACTGATTTGAAAAGTCCCTGACCACAGTGATGCAGTCACATGTCAGTGACCTGCTTTGTGACTCCACCTTGCCGGTAGCCAATGCGAAGAGCAGGATCCCGAGTGACCACCAGTCGGCGGCGTGGCTGTACGGCCCTCCGCTCAGCACTTCAGGAGCTGTAATGTAACAGGAAGCTTTTGTAAGACTGAACGCTGGAGGAAATGTACACAATACACAATACAATGTGTTGCTACAAGGCTTATCGCTGTGTTTCAGGAACAAACCAAACAGCAATAATATTCACCTCGTGTACTGGCATGTGCCAGTTCACATCTTATACTTATTTCATTCCATGTATTAAAGAAATGTACCCATGTACTGAATTGTCCCACAGATAGTGAATGCCCTTCCTCCATGTTCGAGCCTCCGGGACAAACCGAAATCAGCCAGGCGTAAATGCCCTGACACACACACACACACACACAACAAATCATTACATTATGCTCACATCCATTAACACAAGTCCATGTTGATTAAATGATTCCACATCTATTACAACTTCATCACTATTGTATTTAAAGACACATACAGGGATTTACATGTGTATTATTGACAGCCTTATGTTATTAACCTCTCTGTGTAGATTCAGCACAAATTCTGGAATGTTCCGTTGGATGAAACTAATCTCGAGTGGACCCTCTAGTGGACAACATGAGGAATACAGACTGCACTTACCCTGATCTGACAGAAGAACGTTCTCCATCTAGAGGAGAAATAATACATTGATATTTCACGCCCTGATCCAGAGCACCTTACAATTTATTTCATTTTTGCTTAATTGAGGGTTAAGGGCCTTGCTCAGGGGCCCAGCAGTGGCAGCTTGGTGGACCTGGGATTCGAACTCACAACCATCTGATCAACAGCTACCACATACCATATTTAACAAAGAACACGTTCCAGATCCATCATTTGATCGAGGGAAAAAAATTCTCACCTTAACGTCACGGTGGATGATTCCATAATCATGAAGAAAGCCTGGAAGAGGTGGAAAAAAAACAACGAATGAATAAAAGTACTGATTTTTGCCAATAAGCAATGGACTTTAAATCCCGTACCGATAGCAGAGCCGAGCTCAGCGGCGAACACCTTGAGGGCATCCTCTCCGAACTGACCGATCATCACCCAGTAGGTGTATAAATCACCTGTGCTGCAGTAATCACACACTAGAGAGGCAACAAGGAGATAAACAGGATGCTGTGTATGATAAATGTCTCACTCGGTCACTTAGACACACAGAGGATCATGTTTGTTATATGTTAAGAACATCGATCTCATACATGTGTCAGTCAAATATAATGCACACACACACACTTTTTCTTATCCTGTATTCGACAAAATATCATAACTCATCATTTATGATGTATTTATTTTTATTGAGTGACGAGTGATGTCGGTTCAGCATGGCTGCTCACAACATGAACAGAAAAAAACAAATTAAGACCTTTTACAATTTAAATACGTTATACTGTATATAGTATAGGTATATAAGGTATTATATAGGTTACTTATACTTATAGGTATATAAGTATTTATTGTTAAAAATATTCGCTATAAACAGACCAAGCATAACATTATGACCACCTGCCTAATATTGTCTTGGTCCCCCTTTTGCTGCCAAAACAGCCCTGACCCATCCTGCACTGTGTATTCTGACACCTTTCTATCAGAACCAGCATTAACTTCTTCAGCAATCTGAGCAACAGTAGCTCATCTGTTGGATCGGATCACACGGGCCAGCCTTCACTCCCCATGTGCATCAGTGAGCCTTGGCCGCCCATGACCCTGTCTCCGGTTCTCCACTGTTCCTTCCTTGGACCACTTTTGATAGATACTGACCACTGCAGACCGGGAACACCCCACAAGAGCTGCAGTTTTGGAGATGCTCTGATCCAGTGGTCTAGCCATCACAATTTGGTCCTTCATCAAACTCGCTCAAATCCTTACTCTTGTCCATTTTTCCTGCTTCTAACACATCAACTTTGAGGACAAAATGTTCACTTGCTGCCTAATATATCCCACCCACTAACAGGTGCCATGATGAGGAGATCATCAGTGCTATTCACTTCACCTGTCACTGGTCACTGTCATGCTTGATCACTCATAATATGAAAAAAAATTGAACACAGAGGCATCCATGTTTTTTTTCTCCCCCCTGCTTTGAATCTTGAACTCACAGATGTCTAAAACTACATAATCCCCAGATACGACCTCACATTTGAGAGTTTAAGTCGAATACAGGATTAAAGTGTACACAGTAAACAGATATGGTAATATAGAGACACTGGTGTATTTATTAATACAGGAGAGTGAATTCAGTGGAACACACAACCCACAACTCCTTCTCAACATTGTCTGAAGTCACAAGTCACTTACTAACTAAAGGAGAAGCAGAAAAAAGGGGTGAAAAGGGATGGGACGTTGGGTGTAGCGTGACATAACGTGATATCTCTTCTTCACACAGGAACATCAGGATATCAGGGGAGTTCAGTGTTCAGGTGGGGACTATTGTGTTCCCGCTCAAGGAGCCGAAGTGAGCAATATCTGGCACTGAAAACAGACAGACAGCTATCTGATCTATATTTTAGACTCCTGGTAGCTATGTAGATCTGTTCAGCTTTCCTCAAGCATATGTAAATGGAAAATAAACCCAAGACAAATGAATAAATAAAGGATTTTTTTCTGTAGTTTCCATAACCAGGGATTTTGAGCCACACTGGATGATATCGTTCATCATCTGATATCAAAATGCTTGAAGTGAAAGAGCACAGAAGCCTACACGTGGGTGTAAGGGAGAATGTGATAGCTCGAGAGGACATAGCGGTTGGGTGAAGGCAACAATGACATCCTGACGCCAGGAACTTAAGGGGGCGGGGTCTTGAATAATCACTCACTAATATAGAGGTGGTGCTGGGTCTGCCAGCAGTCCTGCAGGTCGTGGACGAAAGGGTGGCGGACCTGACGCTGCAAAGCAACAGTTAGACAACAACGAGACAGGACCTCTGTTTACATTATAATCCTCTGTGGAAATTCTTGTACTTCTCTGAGCCAGTCATTATATGGTTATTGTCCTTAATTGTCCAAAAATGAAAGCTAAATAAAGCCACTGTTTTATTCTAAACAAGTTCAGGTCTCAAAATAGAAAGTGCATGTGCTGCGATTGAACTAACCTGGACAATCACCTCTTCCTTAGACTGGTCCAGCACACCCTGACGAAGAATCTCAGACTTCGGGATGACCTAAATTCCCAAACACATAAACACTGTGTGAAACCTCACTTCTCGTAAGCATCTGAATCTCATAGGGGTACTGTTCTGAGATTCCTTCTGTACATTATTCCCATATTCTTCTTCTTCTTTCGGCTTCTCCCTTCAGGGGTCTCCAAAGCGAATCATCTCTCCCCCCTATCCCTATCTTCTGCATCCTCAACACTTGCACCCACTAGCTTCATATCCTCATTTATTCCATCCATGTACCTCCTCTTTGGCCTTCCTCTTTGCCTCCTGCCTGGCAGCTCCATGTCCAACATTCTCCTACCAATATACTCACTCTCCCTCCTCTGAACATGTCCAAACCATCTTAATCTGGCCTCCCTAACTTTGTCCCCCAAACGTCCAACATGAGCTGTCCCTCTGATGTACTCGTTCCCTGACGATACGCATGATTAAATTTGGCAATGTTTTATGCCGGATGCCCTTTATCTGGGCTTGGGACCGGCACAGAAGTCACTGGACTGTGACCCCCATGGCTAGATTACATTATTCCCATATTCCTATGCAATATTCCATTCACAACACAGGACAAGCAACGATAAGATGACAGATTGATGTTAGACTTGCAGCAATAAAACAATTCCTTTGTTTAGACTGACTGAAAGGGTCCCATAAGTCGGTTTCGATTCCGCTGGCAAAACCAGTGAATTGGTAAAAATTGTTAAATAACAGGATTTTTACTAAGTATTCTAAATATGTGCACAGAGTGCATAGAAAATGAATGAACTCCTTCAGCCGCACTGTTGTGTAGGATATAATGGTATGAGAAATAGTAGTAATACTTTTACCTTCACTGCATAAGTCTTCTGTTTTGACTTGTCCTTCACCTTC
Source organism: Hemibagrus wyckioides (assembly GCF_019097595.1). Classification (NCBI taxonomy): domain Eukaryota; kingdom Metazoa; phylum Chordata; class Actinopteri; order Siluriformes; family Bagridae; genus Hemibagrus; species Hemibagrus wyckioides. The sequence continues at coordinate 18,942,815 of NC_080727.1, forward strand.
AAGATGGGACCAAATGATCCTTTAGCAACGTAACCCAGGATCTGAAGGTACAACATCAAGATTATCATAAAAAACCTTATCATTATTAAACTGTAACTGATATACCAGGGAAAAACACTCAAACCCTAAGTTCATGTGTAATATGAAGAACTTTTTTCCTGACCTGGAAGTGCTCATGTCCAGGTATGCTGCGGTGAGGAAATTCAGGTAGGAACATGTTGATAAAAGCAGGGAGGTTCCACTCCATGTGCAGTTTCTCAGGGCCAGGTAATGAAGACAGGACGTACTCTGGGACAGACGTGGTCTTGTCCTGAATCATGTGCTGTGGCCCGATGTGCAGGCCTGAAGGAACAGAGACGCCCAAACTGGATAGAAAGCCACGCCATCTAGATGAGCGGCGACTTTCCTCCTTATGCTGCAATGGATTCTGTAATAAGTCATACCAGGGTAATGCATTGGTTGGAAAAATTAATGGTTAGAAAACGTAGTAATAAACAAAACCAGGATAAATCATCACACAGAACACTTAGAAATAAAGATAACAAACTTCACTTTGGTAAAACATTAAGCTCTTAGGTGCTTGTTGAACATCTTGTTCCGGATTTATTCATTTTTGCCGTTGTAATAAGCTCCACTCATAAGGGCAGGTTTTCAACTAGATTATGTAGAGTAGAGTAGAGTAGAGTATGTGGGGATTTGTGATCATTCAGCCACAAGAGCATTAGTGAGATCAGGCCATTATAGAGGTCTGGGGTGCAGTTAAAACGGTGTTCCAGTTCACCCCAAAGGTGTTCAGTGAAGTTGAGTCAGAGTCTGTGCAGGACACTCGAGTTCTTCCACTCCAACCTTGGCAAATAATTTTCTCGTGGAGCTTCGCTTTGTGCACAGGGACATTGTCGTGCTGGAACAGATTCGAGCCTCTTAGTTCCATTGAAGAGAAACTGTAATGCTACAGCATGCAAAGACATTCTATACAGTTGTGTTCTTTCAACTTTGTGGCAACAGTTTGATGAAGAATCACTTATGGGTGTGATGCTCAGGTGTCCACAGACTTTCAGTCATATAGTGTACATAAGATGCCCCCTTGATGGTACCAGTGAAGAAAGTAATTTCTGGAAGTGTATGTCACGTATATAGTGAAGGAAATAATGGCTTTCACATCCAGAATATTCACCAGGAGCCAGGAAGTTAATCTTATTCCATTCCCTCGTACACTGAAGATTTGTTATTATATCTTCCTAAAATAAGGAATTTTTATTCCTAAAGTAAAGCAGTTGATTTAAAACCGAGACAAACAGCTTCAATGATTGATCAGAGATTATAATCTAATCTATAATCTCTCTCTCTCTCTCTCTCTCTCTCTCCATATATATCTCCTGTATATAAATCTATACCAAATCAAGAGTTTAGATGCCTTGCAATGCTATTTAGAACTAAATATGATTAGCCAGACAGTGTATAAACACATAAATATTATAAAAAGATATAATAAAATGATAAAACTTCAATAGCTGCACTTAGACTGGACACAAACCTTAATGCTCTTGCTTCCATCGGCGCCCATTACCTTCAATGGTTTGCTATAAAAATTAACTTCATCCTACAATTCCTTCGTCCGTGTTTTAAAGTCCATGCTAAATTAATTTTTAAACAATCCTACTCCGGTCATTTCATAATCAAACTCCATCCAATGTCATCACCGGACCCAAAGTTATGGCGACGTAAACAAGATAATCTCCGTTATCTCCATTATCGGTGGTTTTTTCGACGTGTCCCTCACATCCGATTGGCTCTTGATAACCAGTACAACCAATCACCTCGAAGATTAAGCTGTGACCCCGCCCACTGCCTCAGTTTAAGCGCAAACTCGAGCGCTGTCCAGAGTTCTGAATTATTCACTGCTATACGCATGGCTGAAGGAGCGCGTGCCAACGTAGCTGTGGAATATTATCTATCATATAAATATTATATAACACTGAAAAGCACTTTCCTAATCATTCTATTCAGAGCACATTTTTTATAGAGTTTATTTCTTCTTCTTTTTTTATATCTTTTTCTTTATCAGTCAAAATATGCATAAGACTCAGATCATTCCTTTTTTTTCTTAAAAGAATAATAGACGAATCTACAGTGACGCCCAAAAATATCTGAGAGCACTGTAATGAAAAAAAAAAAAAAAAAAAAAAAATATATATATATATATTACTGTGCATTCTAATTCAATACAAGTTATATTACCAATAGTAACCTAAGTAGAAATCTTAGAAATATTTACATAACTTGCATGGATTCCACAAGTTTGTGTAAAGCCAGGCAAATCCAACGAAATCGTGAATCCTGTCTATACACGATATTGAACATTTTAAAGACCCTTTTTATCCGAGATGGATATTTCTAAAGGTTAAATGACTCTAGAAACAAAAGCAAGCAGGTCTAGCTAACTAAATAATAATAATAATAATAATAATAATAATAATAAAACTTCATACTAGGCTTTGACTCGTGAACTGTCCTATCAGCGATCTTCTTGAACTCACGTGTTGAAAAAGTAGCCAATCACAGAGCAGGAGACTGGATGTTTCCCTAATGTGGGTAGGTTTAAAAAACCCGCTCGTTTTCGGTTTCCTGCGCTCTGTTCGGTGAGTCAGATTATTTGGCTCACCTCATAGATAAGAATCGACTCTCCCAGCTCCAAAAGGAACCTTTTTGCATTCCAGCTTCATGTGGTTGCTAGACAACGGGCAGTTTCTGGGCTAACACAGCTAATTAGCTTGAATGGTTAAGATACACACATCAAGATTTATTTATAGCCATACAATTAATTGCCATGCATAATGAAATGCAAAGGATTAAGCTAGCATTTTTTTTGCTAAATGTCGAATATTTATTGGTACGTTCAAATGCTAGGGAACAAGACAAAGTTGGCGATATACACGTCACCAATCACACTCATTAACAGTTCGTGTGTTTACGATAAAAAATACACTTAAACTAATTGCCAACACCTTCAGATAAATAGCGGAAAAGGCATTAAATTCGGCTCAGTTATGCGAGTCGAATCTCAACGTTCACCTCAAAGAGCCGAATCAAAGAGCCGATTCAAAGAGTCGATACGTTCGCAAACGACGCTTCACCTCAGTAGCCAATATGGCGACGCTCATGCGGTGCACGAGAAGTGTGTGTACGATTCTAGAACCAGCTCTGAATTTAAGAATTAGTAACAGATATGTGCGCAGCGTGAGGCGCCGACCACCTGCAACTTCTTCTCCTGAAGAGGACTCCATAAACCTGAAGTCAGGAGTGAAAAACGAGCAGATTGAAGGCGCAGAGAGACTCGAACATGCATGTTGTCCTTCAACACTGGAGTCCATGTCGGATGGGAACCTCAGAGATGCGTGTCAGAAACACAGAGACAAAACGAGGAAAGTGTCCGAGTCACATCGTGAAAAAACCACGAGCAAACGGCCAAGTCCTGCTTTGATTTCCAAACTCCAGTCTTTCCACCAAATGGGAAGTTTGCGTTATGAGAAGGCGCAGCCTGATGACAAGAAAGTGTCGTAAGTTTTGTAACTCTATTCTGGTGATAGAATTATTAATCCTAACTGTAAGCCTACACTGATCAGCCATAACAATACAGGTGAAGTGAATAAGACTGATGATCTCCACATCATGGCACCTGTTAGTGGGTGGGATATATTAGGCAGCATGTGAACATTTTGTCCTCAAAGTTGATGTGTTAGAAGCAAGCGTAAGGATTTGAGCGAGTTTGACAAATTGTGATGACTAGACGACTGGATCAGAGCATCTCCAAAACTGCAGCTCATGTGGGGTGTTCCCGGTCTGCACTGGTCAGTATCTACCAAAAGTGGTCCAAGGAAGGAACGGTGGTGACAGGGTCATGGGCGGTCAAGGCTCATTGTTGCAGAAGGCTGGCCCGTGTGATCCGATCCAACAGACGAGCTACTGTTGCTCAAATTGCTGAAGAAGTTAATGCTGGTTCTGATAGAAAGGTGTCAGAATACACAGTGCAGGACGGGTCAGCGCTGTTTTGGGAGTAAAAGGGGGGACCAACACAATATTAGACAGGTGGTTATAGTGTTATGCCTGGTTGATGTATAAGTGAATACAGCTTTCAAGGAACACCAGTTTATTGCAGAGCTCCACACACACACACTTATTCACACTTTAGGACAATGTAGAGAAACTATCCACGTCCAGGCATGGTTTTGAGAGATAGCAGGAAACCGGGGGAACCCTCAGGGAACCCACATGGATACTGGGAGAACATACGCAACCTTTGGCGAGACGGTAATCCGAGGTCAGGATTGACCCAGAGGCCTTGATGCTTTGAGGTCACAATGCTACCTGCTACACCACTGCTTCTTTTGACATGATTTTCATTTTATGAATCTAGTTTTTAGTCTTTCTATTTAAATTTTTTTTTTATTTCTGGCCCTGAAACTAGCTCCGCCTTTAGCAGGTTTCCCACCCGTTTTCCTTCAGACACGATTCACAAGGCAGGCATGCACACGTTCATCAGATGGAGAAAGAGAGATGTCTGTGTTTACAGTAGAATTGCAGGTTACCTTTCAGTCAGTGACATTGCAGCTTTAACTTGTTTAACTCCTTTACCATTTACAGGCGTTTAATACACTTGGCTCGTTCGAAGAAGCTTCGTGAGCAGCAAGGCAAAATCCTCCTGGAAGGAAGACGTCTGATTTCTGAGGCGCTGGAAGCAGGGGCTTCACCGCTCACCGTCTTCTTCAGTGTGCTGGAAAGACTTCAGGAGCTTCCTGTAAACAAACTCGCACAAGCCAGCTTAGTCAAGGTCAAGCTGGAGGACGTCCGAATCTGGCCAGATCTCAAGGCCGAAGTCGACATGATAGGTAGAAGGGGCGGGATTCGTGTGTGAAATTCATGACAAGCATTTTTAAAAATAAATATGTTTGTATAATGATTTATTTCAATCACGTCAGAAAGATCGGTTTAATGAGCTGTAGCTGAAAGGAGGAGTGTTTGGAGGAAAGGAGGAGTGTTTGTGGAGGAAAGGAGGAGTGTTTGTGGAGGAAAGGGGGAGTGTTTGTGGAGGAAAGGGGGAGTGTTTGTGGAGGAAAGGGGGAGTGTTTGTGGAGGAAAGGGGGAGTGTTTGTGGAGGAAAGGGGGAGTGTTTGTGGAGGAAAGGGGGAGTGTTTGTGGAGGAAAGGGGGAGTGTTTGTGGAGGAAAGGGGGAGTGTTTGTGGAGGAAAGGGGGAGTGTTTGTGGAGGAAAGGGGGAGTGTTTGTGGAGGAAAGGAACGAGTGTTTGTGGAGGAAAGGAACGAGTGTTTGTGGAGGAAAGGAACGAGTGTTTATGAAGGAAGGAACGAGTGTTTATGAAGGAAGGAACGAGTGTTTATGAAGGAAGGAACGAGTGTTTGTGGCTGGAAAAAAATGAGTGTTTATGGAGGAAGGAAGGAGTGAAGTTCAAAGAATGAGTGTTTGTGGCTAAAAGAAGGAGTGTTGAGGAAGAAAGTAATGTTTGTGGAGGAAGAAAGGAGTGTGTGTGTGGAGGAAGAAAGGCGTGTGTGTGGAGGAAGAAAGGCGTGTGTGTGGAGGAAGAAAGGCGTGTGTGTGGAGGAAGAAAGGCGTGTGTGTGGAGGAAGAAAGGCGTGTGTGTGGAGGAAGAAAGGCGTGTGTGTGTGGAGGAAGAAAGGCGTGTGTGTGTGGAGGAAGAAAGGCGTGTGTGTGTGGAGGAAGAAAGGCGTGTGTGTGGAGGAAGAAAGGCGTGTGTGTGTGTGGAGGAAGAAAGGCGTGTGTGTGTGTGGAGGAAGAAAGGCGTGTGTGTGTGTGGAGGAAGAAAGGCGTGTGTGTGTGTGGAGGAAGAAAGGCGTGTGTGTGTGTGGAGGAAGAAAGGCGTGTGTGTGTGTGGAGGAAGAAAGGCGTGTGTGTGTGTGGAGGAAGAAAGGCGTGTGTGTGTGGAGGAAGAAAGGCGTGTGTGTGTGGAGGAAGAAAGGCGTGTGTGTGTGGAGGAAGAAAGGCGTGTGTGTGTGTGGAGGAAGAAAGGCGTGTGTGTGTGGAGGAAGAAAGGCGTGTGTGTGTGTGGAGGAAGAAAGGCGTGTGTGTGTGGAGGAAGAAAGGCGTGTGTGTGTGGAGGAAGAAAGGCGTGTGTGTGTGGAGGAAGAAAGGCGTGTGTGTGTGGAGGAAGAAAGGCGTGTGTGTGTGGAGGAAGAAAGGCGTGTGTGTGTGGAGGAAGAAAGGCGTGTGTGTGGAGGAAGGAATGTTTGTTTGTAGCTGCTATAACGACACCACAGGAACTTTAAAAGCAACTATAAATGGATAAACATACTCGTTAATATTAAAAACATCCTGATTGTTTTCAGATTGCTGTAGTGGAAGACGAATCGTTTATCGCACCGCTCTGTAGTTGATTATTTTCCCACAACAGCAGGCAGTGTAAAGTTTTATTTCTCATGTAAACGGAATACTTTCACATATTTTTCACATTTTCTTTATAAGTCTTCATGCCATGACACACTTTTGCAGCGGTCTTCAAGCGTCCAGAAGCGTCCCAGATGCTGTTCTCTGAGGAGAAATGTGGGAAGCCGTTGCCTTTGACGCTTATCTGCGATAATTTGCGGGATCCGGGGAACCTGGGTGTGACGTTGCGCTGTGCCGCCGCCGCAGGATGCCACAGTGTGCTGCTCACTACAGGTTTGAGCCCAGTGTGTAATAACATCTTATAGATTTTGATATTTCATGTATGAACTATGTGAATCCTCTGATCGTTTCTCATCTGCGACAGGTTGTGTGGATGTCTGGGAGCCCAAGGTTCTCCGTGCCGCCCTGGGCGCCCACTTTCGCCTTCCCATAATCCCAAGTCTGTCCTGGTCCGATATCCAGACTCGCCTTCCTCCCAACACGACTGTCCACGTAGCTGACAACTCCACTGGCTCCGAGACCGAACTGGAACTTGCAGGAGCACCTCAGCAGGCAAAAAAAGCCGGAGACTACGGATGGACGAGTAGCCGGAACATCTCCAGGAAAACTTATTATGAAGATGAGTATGAAGAGGATGAAGTTGGCGTAGCTAGGCAGGAGACAGGCCCGGTTTTAGAGACCCAGCCTTATCATACGAGTTGGACCGGCAGCCATACGGCCGTGGTGATTGGTGGAGAGACTCACGGTTTGAGCCAGGAAGCCTTGCGGTTGGCTGAGGAGACGAGGGGGCGGAGATTATTGATCCCCATGGTCCGAGGAGTGGACAGTCTGAATGCGGCCATGGCTGCGAGCGTGCTGCTGTTTGAGGGAAGGAGACAGCTGAGGGAGAGCTGAAAGGACACGATTAACATGGACAGAAAAGAAAATGTGACCGATTCGAATTCTCGGACAATGCTTACACAAACATCGTCGTCCTGATGTGTTAGCGTTTCTATAGTAACAGCTGCTTCACAAGGACTTGCATGGAAAACATGACAGGGTGAAGTTTTCTATAAGGGGGAATATTTATGCAAAGAGTCTCCAGTGTGAATGCTGCCATTTTTCCACTTTCAAGAGAGAAGACTTTGTGCTTTGTGCCCAGTGACTTTAAATGGACAAAAAGTGCCGTGTATCATTTTATAATAAATAAAAACAGTAATTATTTGTATATGATGAATGTAACAGGAGCTCTGTTGTGTTTTATTCCTCAGGGGCTAGTGAATGAAACTCAAACCTAAACCTAAAAATCCTCTAGAATTTAGTGTATTTATAAAAATAATAAATAATGATCTATGATGAATTATTAATTATCTATCCATTCATGTTTCCCATGAGGATCTTACAGACTCTTTCGGACCCCCCCCCCCCCCTTTCTTCAGTGGTTAAATGATGCTGATTTGTTACGACACGGTTTGTGCGAGCTGTTAATCTCCACCCCGTCTTTCATCTCTCAGTTGACGCTGACGTTGATGTTGACGTTACTCGGCACGTCACCGCAGAGCGCCAGCGTCTGTTAATGGCAGACGAGAGACGCGGGATCTGGGTTCAAAACTGACATGTTATAAATTCTTGAAGGTTATAGCTGTGATAATGCACTATGATGAGCTTTGAAGTAGTCGGTATCACTGTGTGTGTGTGTTAGTTACTGAGCATCAGGCTTCTAAACTGGTGTGTAGTTCAAGACATTGAGATGTTTTATAGAATAGATTTGAAATTATCTTTAATTTCTAATACTTTTAATAGATATAAAAATTTATTTTTTCATTTTAATTCAATCTGAACAGAAACTATATTTTCCAACATTTTTTTAATCACACATGATTTTCTCTGCTCATAGGAAACCTAGTATATGAATATAAAAATAACTTATTAATTCTATTATATTAATATATACAGTGTATATATTTATATTAAATATAAAACGAGTATATTTTGTATTCGTATACTAATTTATTTATTAGATTAATAGTATACAAATAAAAATATTAAATAAAAATATTTATTCATTAATCTATTTTTCTATTTATCTATTTTCTCTTTATTTTATTATTTTATTAAATTAATATATGAAATATTATTTAATCTAATAATATATTTTATTTTATTTTTGTGTGCACTTTGTGTAACATTTCGCAACATTTCCGACTCCACTAGATGGCGCAAGTGTCCTAAGATTCACACTAGGTGTCCTGGTTTCTCAGCTTGCTCATTACTACCCTACTCTTTTAACACAATCCTCTTTAAATGATATAAATAAATGACCATATCATCTAAAATTGCCCCGGAAAGTCTCATTAAACACATGCAGAGGTTATTATCGCCTTCCTGTTTTGTACTCCATTGAAGACCAGAACTAGAGTCCTAGCTCTTGACGTGGTGCTCTGTTACTCATGAATGCATTTCATTCGAATCAAAACTTGTACACAAGGACGAAGGACTCATTAAAAAAGCGTTTACGATTACATTCCTGCCTCACTGTTAAGTCTTGAGCGGCGGTGAATAGTGTTAAAATGTAATCCTGATGAGAACGCTGACCCGGGTGTTGATTAGGCCGGAGTGAAGGGCTCATTATTACACTCATTATCAACTCTACTGATTCACCGAAGACATTTCCTGGAGTTTTGTTTAAGCAACAGGATGGACACTAGGATACACACAAAAGTGCGACCCAAACTGGTCTGGATTATCGGTCATAAAAAGAAATTAAATCCATGCAAGATGCTGAGACGAAGCCGATATACGCTTATATTGCCAAAGGTTTTGGGACACCCCTTAAGGAACTCTTAATGCTTCAGCATACCAAGACATTTTGGACAATTTCATCCTCCCAACTTTGTGGGAACAGTTTGGGGATGACCCCTTCCTGTTCCAACATGACTGCACACCAGTGCACAAAGCAAAGTCCATAAAGACATGGATGAGCGAGTTTGGTGTGGAGGAACTTCACAGAGTCCTGACCTCAACCTGATAGAACACCTTTGCTGATGAATTAGAGCGGAGACTGTGAGACAGACCTTCTCATCCAACATCAGTGTGTGACCTCACAAATGCGCTTCTAGAGAGGAATGGTCAAAAATTCCCATAAACACACTCCTTAACCATGTGGAAAGCCTTCCCAGAAGAGTTGAAGCTGTTCTAGCTGCAAAGGACGGTACAACTCCATATTATATCCATGTGCATGTACAGGCAGGCGTCCCAAAACTTTTGGCAACATAGTGTATTTGTCTATGTCGCTGCTGTGTACGGATCAGGCGAATATTCTCCAGCTTAATTAATATTCTTCAAAGTTGAATGATTTCCACTTAATATTAATTGCTTTTGTATAACAATAAGAAGCGCTACAGAAATTGATGACACTAATTTGTTTGGTGCTCAGACCCGAACCGGAGCACTGGGCATCGCTACAGATTACTCAGATGTGACTATGGATAATTAAAAAAAACACTGAGAGAACAGCCACCCAACCTTTCACTCGGTACTGATGAGAGCCTAAAAATAGCATCAGGCCAAAGAGAGAGAGAGAGAGGGGAAGCTTTTGACGTCAGCACTGCGCCGATTCTCTCATAGATGTGGTTTGGTAGAGGTGCTTTTCCGAAAAGATTCTTTTTGACCTACACATACGCAGTAAAGCTTCCTGCCTTCATCGTTGCCTCTTGTGCTTGCCGCCTGGTGTTTTTATTTCATTTTTTGCCCTTTTGTGTTATTGCTTTTGCTTTCTAGAACCATCTACGCTTATGATCACAGCACAGACATTGTCTATGCTTCACATTACTCCTCTTGTGATCATGGTGATGACAAAAGGACTTATTTTTTTCCCCTAGCCATATGCTGTCAGTCTGAGCTCTCTGGTTGGTCACTAATTTGCATCTCAACCTACATAGTAACCGCATAAATAAACAAATGTCCTGTTTATGTTAAAATACTAAATGTGCACTTCTACTGAACGGAACAAAATTTATTCCTTAATTTGATCACTTGCTAATTAACACCCGTCTATCACACGACTGCTGCTGTCGCTGCATCACAGAGAAGAGTAACACAAGCAGAGGCAAGCGCAGACTGCCCTCTTCCACATACATGAGCCCTCACATGATCTAGTGTTGCTGTGATTGACAGTAGAGAGAAAGATAGTGATTAAGATCCCCTGCAATCAGGAAGAGCGGCCAATTCGGTTCACTACGATCCACAGCAGCGTCAAGAATCGAAACGTTAAAGCCAATCCAAACACCAGTCCTACAATTACATCAATTTAAAGTTACATATTAAGGCAACTGTAATTCATATTCGTTCCCGGTTTGCTTTCATACACCGTATCACCATCTTTAATGCTGCTGATGTTCAATAGAGGCAACTTTGAGGATGTTCGGAGTCTTTTACTGGAAAAGATGCATGTAGTATACCCTAATGCTGGTCCTTTTACTGGGAAAGGATGCATGTAGTATACCCTAATGCTGGTCCTTAAAGTCCACTACATTCACATTAAAACTGTAAAAGCTTAAAAGTAACAACCCTTGTGATATATAAGTCCAGTTAAGTGTTTGCTTGTGTTGTTTTTCTTTCCCCTAAGAGTGTGGGATGAGTTATAATGCTCGCAGTAGGCTTAATGCAGCCTTAAACTAATTGTGATTCTTTCACAGTAGTTTGAGTGGTTTATGAGTGGCATGTTTTGAACTCTGAGTGGGTGTATTGAAGAATAAATAAATAAATAAATAAATAAATAACAAGTATGCATGACATGCCTGGAGGAATATGAAGATTCTCTTGTACTTGGTCATCAGCAGGGAGTGAGTGGTATGTGTTGCAGCATGAGAAACAACAAACTCGCGTACACAACCTTCGCAAACACCTCTGGGCTTGATATCGATCTTGCATTACAAGATGTTCACTTGCAACAACACACACACACACACACACACACAAAATAGACAACTGTATATTTTATTCATAAACCAGGTCACCGTGGATGGTTTGGAAACCTCAATTTCCTTTTGCAACCTTTCACTCTCGTCTCTCGTGAGACGTGTGGGAGGTTGAAGTGTAGCAAGAATCGCTTTGCTAGAAGTATCACCCCAAATAACTGGTCTTCACAAGGGAATACAAGAGTATCAGACAGCATTGGCTCATTTAAAGAAAAAAAGAGAGAGAAATTTTAAGGTTATACAAGGGATAGAAGTGTACAGTCTTTGTTACATGTACAGAGATCCTTGGAGATTTGAACACATTGATTTGCAGGCCTTCCATTTAAGTGTAAAGAAATACATGCACCAAGGACTTGCTTTAATTAAGGAAGAAATTGGTAACCAGGCAATGCATTAAGTCACACTGCCGCCTCATGTCTCAAAGGTTCCTCGTATTGATACTGAGCTTTGTAGAGTTTGTACGTGTTCCCCATATCTGTAAATTGGCCCTAGTTTTTGTGATCCTGACCAGGTTAAAGCGATTACTGAAGACAAACGAATGGTAAAATTGGTCAAACTGCTACTATGTGGTCAGTAGCAAAAACACCAGTTGCGTGATGTTTCTAAGAAATGGGAAAAAAGCAAGGATATCTGTCTGACATGATGTTTACAGCAGGTAGGTAGGTAGATAGATAGATAGATAGATAGATAGATAGATAGATAGATAGATAGATAGATAGATAGATAGATAGATAGATAGATAGATACAACTTTCAGTAGTATCCACAAACATAGGTAATAAGGTATGCAATAAATACTAAAAAAATACTAAATACTAAAATTTTAAAGGTAATAAGGTTTAAGAGTCTTTTAAAGGGTCCTGTGCAAATCAGAGAGTCTTGTGTTAAGGTGCATAGTGGACAGTACTGACAATGACCCCCCTCCCCAAGCCTCCCATATCGAGTGGAATTAAAGAGTCCACACAAGAATTCGGAAATAAATGTTCATAAGGAATGAATGTTGTGCTTTATTCCGCGAATAAATTTGGATTACTAGATCATTCAGATTGCAATGCTGGTCCTCGAGACAACATTTATATGGACTGACATTTGAATGGCAGGACTGTAGAAAAAAGGATTTTTGGCCACTCTCACTTGGCACAGACCTCAGGCTGGTATTTGCTGCCTTGCGTCACACTGATGTCTCACCATCGTGACGCAAGAGAGCACTAGAGCTCAGTGAGATCTTCAGCTCTGTGCCGACTCAAATCAATGGGCATTAACTGCTGAGACGATAGGAGAAGATAATGCCTGGGGTCATCAGCTTTTTTAGCCTCCTGTATCCACGGTCCTTGACTACTATTTAAGGTTGCCACAGATCACTTCTCGGTGCAAGAAAATGGTCTGTTTATGTCATTCTTTCGCACTTGAAAAGCATTTCTAAGGCTACAGTTGCTATGGTGCCTTTTTTTCCCCTCTGCACATGTGGTTTTCTTCGCTGTTGCTAGCTCTCATATGACTTTTCCAGCACGTTTGATTTTACTTGCAATACACGGATCATTAAAACGTCCACTGCAAGTCGTCTGTTAATAGGGATGATGAGGGCATCTGCGTTACATCAGAGAGTTCAAGCTCCTATAAAGCAATTAGTCTAATTAGGTTTCAAATGACTGGTTTGCTTGGTGAGAGAGACTTCACAGATTTAAGCGGTGGTTTTAAGATCAGAATGCGTTAGCACAAAGAGTATTAATCGACTTGGTTCAATTAAAAATAATTTAAAATTCCAAGCACTTTTAAACCCACGGGGTTGCATCGGAGCGGTTCGTGAGTCATATTAACTTTGGAAAGCTGAGATTTATAATAATGTCAGAGCTAGTTTTGAATGTTTTTGGGGAATAGTAAAATGCTTAAACAGGGGTGTGAGCAGATCTTTATCTACAGAGGGGTTGCCAGGTTAAATTTAATGATTACTTTGAGGTGAGGCAAAATACTTTTTAATAACGACACAGTGTGTGGCCTCTTTGCCTGTGTATAGCCTGTGTAAGATCCCAGCCTTAAGATCGTCATCTTGTGCAGATGTCCATCATGGTGTTGCTCCAAAATCAATAACCCATGACAACTGGCAGTGTATCTAACATGTAAAAACTGGATACACGTTTTGTTTTGTCTTTTGTTCTGTCTTTTTGTCTTGTTTTGTATATTGACTATACAGCCTTGGACTAGCTAATGAGTACTGGTCCACAAGCATTTATTTGCGATGAGGGCAAAGGTGAGGTGAGAAGGCAAGACCCAGAAGAGTGTTCAAAGGTCAGTCATGGCACCCCTTGCCCACCCCTTAGCTCCACCCACGCTCATGAACCTCGATCTCCACTCAGACTCACAAAAGGCTGGGGAAATACCTGTGTAGACATGCAAGTCATGTAATCTAGAGTGGGTTCACCTGTTTGATTTGTGTCATCACTGACCACTGTAAGTCACTGTAATGACCGGAGCTTAACCTGTGTCACGTGTGTAGTACAGTAAATTAGTTAGGAAAGAAAATGAGCCAAGCATATAACGTTTCATAATTATATATATATATATATATAGCATGACGGTGTGGGAGTGACAGAGTCCCCGGTGCTGACTTCAGAGTTCTCTCAAGAATGAGTAACCGAGCCTCCGCCGAACGCTGATTGGTTGATGAGAATCGAACCTGGGAATTGATTGGACAGACCTACGGCTCGGCGCAGTTGATTGGTCGCCCGTAGTTGCGCGCAGAGCATCGGGAGTGTGTCATTAACTTTCGGTGGTTACCTGTGATTGAGGAAACCGGCTTTGAGAGGATGTTGGGCGGGAAAGTGTTGCAGTGACAGGCGCGCGCTCCGACAGAGCACGAGAACCAGGGACACTTTTTTGCAGCTGGGTACACACACACACACACACTCGCGCGCGCGCTTGCGGACGCATACAAACACGCACGCACACACACACACGCATAAGCACACGCGGACCAGGATGGCGAAAGAGATACGAGAGAAAGGTAAGATGTATATATTTTTTGCTGTCTAGACATTCACGAGCGTTTGAGTTGAAAAGCTTCACGTGCACCGATGACAGACACGGTGTTTAATGGCGGGGACTGCTGGAATGCCCCGGTGTGTTTTACGGGCACCGATGTTACACAGGGTGACGCACTGACATTTCAGCCAAGCCCGTGTGAGGAGGCATATGTTTGAGGCAGGAAAAGGCAGTCCATGCCAATTCATTACATACGCGCTCAAAGAGGAACATGAGTCAAAATGTCCATTTCTCGCTGGGATCAAAGACGGAGTGTGTTACAGTAACGCTGTAACTCTACACACACGTTCTCACACAGTACACGAACATCTGGATTTTTTTTTTTGTGTGTGTGTGTGTGTCAAAGTTCTTCTGACCTTCATGTAGGAAACGACTCAGGATCATATTCCAGCTTCCTCTTTTCTCTTTAAAGATATTCCTTTATTAACTGGACTCGACCTGTGTAACTTTGTCTTAGGTGTGCAGATGTAATAAACATTTATGATCCCGGGTTCGAACAGGCAGGGGTCTTTCTGTGTGGAGTTTGCATGTTCTCCCCCTGCCTGCGTGGGTTTACTCTGGTTTCCTCCGACAGTCCAAAAACATGTACATTAGGTTGAATGGTGATTCTAAATTGCCCATAGGAGTGAGTGTGAGTGTGTGTGGTTGTCTGTCTATATGTGGCCCTGTGATGGACTGGTGACCTGTCCAGGGTGTACCCCTGCCCAATGTGTGCTGGAATAGGCTCCAGCAGATCCGTGACCCTAATTAGGAATAAAGCGGGTATAACAAATGGATGGATTCAGGTCATCATACACTTGACATCTTTTACACCTTAACAAGTTTAAAGTGCGATTGATGTTGCACAGTGTTATGGACACCAGTATAGCCAGAAACAAACAAACAAAAAAAAAACAGATTAGGAAATATTCTTGCTTCAAGTTTGTCTTAAAATTCAACCTATTTATCATACCATAATGAATCCGATACAATGAGTTTTGATGTTTGATATCACTCAGTCTGCTACGATATGACGGTTCGAGGCAAGGTTCGGTTCCTAAGGTGACAATTTGATATAACGCGATACCACTGACTATTTTCTTGATTCATTTTAAATTATGCATCGATCCCCATTGTCTGATCACCATCCAATATTGTGTACTAGTCTTATCAGTGTCCAATGAAATGCTCTCTTTAGTTTATATGTCCCTCTCCCCGGGGGCGTGTCCTGCTCTACAGTAGCATATTGTTAGCAGAAATCATACAATGCTGGTATGATTTTTGGCTTTGTGTCAACCCTTTTTGAACTATCTCTTTATTGGGATAATAAATGACTAGAGTTTATTGCTTTTGAAGATGGTAGGATTTGTGTAAGTGCGTGGCCGTGTGACCGGCACGTCTCCGAAGGAGAGTTTTATCGGCTAGGGGACAATTATTCTGTCTTCATACACTGGGGCTTCTCTGTCAGTAAGATTAAGTAGTATCATTTTATCGACCATTCAGATGTGTCAGCTGTGTCCTGGTGGGAACCATGAGAGAGAACTCTGAGAGAAAATCCTAAGAGAGAACTCTAAAGAGAACTCTAAAGAGAACACTGAGAGAAAACTGTGAGAGAGAAATCTGAGAGAAAACTGTGAGCGAAAACAGTGAGAGAAAATTCTGAGAGAAAACTCGGCGAGAAAACTGCGAGAACACTGAGAGAAAACTCTGAGAGAAATTTTTGAGAGGATATTATGAGAGAAATCTCTGTGAGAAAATCTGAAAGAAAACCGTAAGAGAGAACTCTAAAGAGAACTCTGAGAGAAAACATGGTGAGAGAACTCTGAGAAAACTGATAGAAAACTCTAAGGGAAAATCCTGAGAGAAAACTGAGAGAAAATTCTGTGGGAAAACTGAAAGAAAACTCTGAAAGAAAACCCTAAGAGAGAACTCGTTGAGAAAACTGTGAGAAAACTCTGAGAGAGAACTCTGGGAGAAAAACTGTGAGAGTACCGAGAGAATTCTCGGAGAGAATTCTCCTGTAAGAATCCTGTAAGAAATCTCTCTGAGAAAACTGTAAGAGAAAACTCTGAGGTATAATCCTTAGAGAAACTGTGAGAAACATTTTGAGAGAAAACTGAAAGAAAACTCTGAAAGAAAACTGTGAGAAAACTCTGAGAGAAAACTGTGAGAAAACTCTGAGAGAAAAACTCTAAGATAGAACTCTGAGAGAAAACTCTGAGAGAAAATTCTGAGAGAAAATTCTGTGAGAATTCTCTGAGAGAAAACTGTAAGAGAATTCTCTGAGAGAAAATTCTGTGAGCAAACTCTGAGAGAAAACTCTGAGAGAAAACTCTGAGAGAAAACTCTGAGAGAAAACTCTGAGAGAAAACTCTGATGGAAAACTCTGATGGAAAACTCTGGAAGAAAACAGTGAGAAAACCGAGAGAAAACTCGGAGAGAAAATTCTGTGAGAAATCTCTGAGAAAACTGTAAGAGAATTCTCTCAGAAAAATCTCTGTCAGAAAACTGTGAGAAAACTGTGAGAAAACTGAGAGAAAATCCTGAGAGAAAACTGAGAGAAAACTGTGTGTAAACTAAGAGAAAACTTTGAGAAAAAACTGTGAGAAAACTGAGAGAAAACTGTTAGAAAACACAGTGAGAGAACTCTGGGGTTCAGAGCAGAGCATTTGCTTATCTCTTTGACCTTATTTAGACCTGCTGCTATAATAAGATACAGATGTGAGACGCTATTTCAGGTATGGATGTGCATCACGGCTTGTTTGACATGTAGCTGTTTACACGCCGGATCTGTCAGAGAGTCTTGGAACCAGAAGTGAGGAACACCGTTGAGGTGGAATCGTCTGTAAACATATCCCATCATCTCATAGCGGTGCATCGGAACATCCAATAACGTGCCCTGTGCCTATCAGATGGGTTTCAGTGCTTTTAATTAACTCGTGTATCTGGTTTCACTCGAGCCGGCTCATGTAGAAGCAAACGGCAAACACGAAGCCGGTGTTTTATTTAGTGTTAGAACTGCTGCTGTAAATGTCGTCAAATCGGTAATAATAAAAGAACAACAAAACAAAGCTACAGAAAGTGTGTGTATGTGTGTGTTTATGTGTTGTTTACAAGGACAGATATATCTAACCTTATGGGGGACGTTTCTCTGGTAAAGTGATTTTTTTTTTCAAAATAAAACATCAAATTTTTATTTATTTGTAAGTAAATAAATAAATAAAGCCTAAACACTTCATTTAAGTTTTTTGATGTTAAGGTTAAGGTTATTAGGTGTAGCATAGCATGGATTATCTAATTATGCCAGTTGATGGGCCTCAGAATGTGACAGCCCTGTGTGTGTGTGTGTGTGTGTGTGGGCACGTATAACTATACGAGGCACTTTCCCACAGCTTCTGAGCGAAGGCGAGCGATAAAGAGAAAATATGAAATGATGTTTCAACAGATATGTCACCCTTAATTACCATCCGACTCGGTAAGTATGGCTCCTGACAAAAATGGAGATTACGGTGATTTCCTGTTGCGACCGGACCGCACTGAGCTTTTAATAAAATTGCCGTCGCAGGTTATGCGCTTGCACTTCTCATCGCGGTTTGATGAGAATTTTGAACATGACTGATCTTGGAATGCAGAACTGACCGAGCGCCTTATAAATCTCCAAGTAGCTGTTGGTCATCAATCTAGCCGTACAAATAGAACGAGTATAAAAGTGCGAACACTGACGTACTGTATGTTCAGTGTTGAATCTAACAATAATAAAGAAATTTAGATTAACACATAGATCCAAAAACGAGACGGAAATCACAAAAGTGAGTCGTGTAGAAGTTTGTTTCCTGTTCATACAACCATTGAGGTAGCAGGTGCTGAGAGAACAAATAAAAGCTCTGTGTGCATCTCTGGACGTCTGTTATTTATGATACACTTGTTAGAGAGGTTAATCATGCGAGGACAGCTGGACCGTCTGAAGCTTTTGTTCTGCTTTTTCAAAGACAAAGCCTTTTGACGGCTCTCTTTTACCCAAAACAAACGATTTTTATGAAACAGCCTCAGCGGGGATTACATTTCAAGGCACCTATTAAATGATACTTTGGTTTCTTGTGGCTTGGTTTGATCACTTTTATGCTGCACACGATTGATGTGAGGAAAAAACCCCTACACTGGCTGAGAGAGGGAGGTGTAGAGCTGAAAACATCCTCGTAAACTTTCTTTTATAGGTCTGAAATGCAGAATAAAGAAAACAAGTGCCTTTCTGAGTGTGTGTGTAGAAATCTTTAAAAAAAATCAGCCAGTGGAGCTTTCGCCAAATAAACGATTAGATGGGCTCGTATAAATAATTAGTTAAAAAACATTTTAAGTATGCATTCAGTGTTTGGGCTTCGAATCCCAGCACCACCAAGCTGCCGCTGTTCAGCCCTTGAGCGAGCTGCTTACTGGCCCAGTTATAAGTCACTTTGGATTTAAATCATCAGCCAAATGAAAAGAGGAAATATTCATAACACACAACATTTCAGCAGGAAATGCATCTGTTCTTTGGCTCAGTTTGCGATTCATGGCTCAAATAAAACATCATCTGGAACCGAAAATGGTTTCACGCCATATTTGGGTTGATTGAGGGATTAGTTCATGATCATATTACTAGCATTCCCCTTTTTAGAATTATCATTCTGATCAGGCATAACATTATGATCACCTGCGGTGGTGGTTCAAGTGGTTAAGGCACTGGGTCGTTGGCTGGAAGATCGGGGGTTCAAGCCCCAGCACTGCCAAATTGCCACTGTTTGGCCCTTGAGTAAGGCCCTTAATCCTCTCTGCTCCAGGGGCGCTGTATCATGGCTGACCCTGTGCTCTGACCCCAACCTCCAAGGCTGGGATATGTGAAGAAAGAATTTCACTGTGCTGTAATGTATGTGACAAATAAAGGCTATTTCTATTTCTTTTTTTTTTTATTTCTACCTGCCTAATATTGTGTGGGTCCCCATTTTGCTGACAAAACAGCCCTGATCCATCGAGGCATGGACTCCACTAGATCCCTGAAGGTGTGCTGTGGTATCTGGCACCAAGATTGTTAGCAGCAGATCCTTTAAATCCTCTAAGTTGCAAGGTGGGGCCTCCATGGATCGGACTTGTTTGTCCAGCACATCCCACAGATGCTCGATTGGATTGAGATGGGGGAAATTTAAAGATCAAGTCAACACCTCAAACTCGTTTGTTGTGGCCATCAAACCATTCCTGAAGTATTTTCGCTTTGTGGCACGGTGCATTATCCTGCTGAAAGAGGCCACAGCCATAAGGGAATACCATCTCCATGAAAGGGTGTATATGGTTTGCAACACTGCTTAGGTAGGTGGTACGTGTCAAAGTAACATCCACATGGATGGCAGGACCGAAGGTATGTCAGCAGAACATTGCCCAAAGCAAGACACTGCCTCTACCGGCATGATGAGATAATCAGTGTTATTCATGGCCTGATCGTGGTGTATATATTTTGGATCATTTCTAGATGAATTTCCTAATAAACATCCCTAATAAATCTGTCATTGACGTTACCTGTGTAAACAGTACTCGTTGTAACGTAAAGTTGAACACGTCAATAGATCTGATTTGAGCACATAGCCAACCCTCAAGTCCAATCAGGAGCATGCGAGACGGTGGGATGGGGAAGTGGGTGTGGCAGTGGTGGTGTTGGGTGGAGCTTCTAGACTGAGGCGTCAGTCATTACCTCATTTTCGATTCACGAGTCGATTGGCATCATGTCCCGTTTATTCGAGGAAGTAAAGACGGCTCTTACGTTGTATTTTCTCACATACTCCGATGTTACGTTACGGAGCTCCTGTGCAAAGAACACACAGAGTTTTGTGATCTTCTGCTTCTTATAGATGAGATAATTCATGAAAAAAGCCAGTGTAGTGAAGGAAAATCCTCGTTTTTTTTATTTCATTTTTATTTTATTATCGTAAACTCACAGCGCAGGTGAACGTTATGACTTGTTCCTGTGCCCACGTTTATCTCAGCACACAAGTGCCAGTAATAATACAGCAACTCATGCTAGACACCTGGCCTTTCTCACCTTATCACTGTGATCACCAGCAGCTGACAGACGAAACTCACGCTGCCGGCGCTTTTCTTTCTTTTCTTTCTTTTATTGGTACTGCACCGAAGCACTGTTCTGGAAATACAGTTTTATTTTTGTCGGTGATGGGAAAATGGGGTAGTTTTAGAGCAGAAGCCTGTTCACGCTAATATGTGAAGGGAAGAAAAACTGAGTCATAATCCTTACAACGAGAGCGTATCTTTAACATGATTATACGACAATATCTTTAACATGATCTGTGTTTTTTATCTCCATCTCTTTCTGTTTCTCTCCTGCGTGAGTGTATTGTACAGTACAGTACAAAATACTTACCTTATGATTCATTCATCTGTACACAAGACTCGTGAAACCGTTTTTTCCTCTCTGTCAATATACTGAACGGTGGATAGTTTAGTTATAGTAACAGAAGATTTACACTGCTACATTTTTAGATTTATTATTTTGTTTCCGATTTCTTATTTTGTTTTCATATTTCTCAGCCACTGTATAAAACTGACCTATCAAACAGACTCTAATTTCTTGTCTCTCGATCTAGTTGATGCAGTCAGAGCCAGTCGCATCAAACGGGATGAGCGTAGTCGTCTAGTCGCCGGTGAGAAGCTCCGATTATGTCATTAACCAATCAGGATTGAGTTTTTTTTTTTTTTTTTAAATAAAGCAGGAAGTAGTAAGGGACATCCCAGCTACAGCGAAGCTCCATGAAGAGACACGTGGTAAGTGAGCTGTGTGCCGAGTGTGTGTAGTGCCGGCTGTCGGTGTGAATGTGTCTTTGGTGTGTAATCAGAGCGTGTGTATCGAAATAACAGCTGCAGAGGTGCCAACAGCAGCTGTGTGTTTGTTTTGTAGTGTTGTGTCTCAGTAAAGAGAAACCTGGACGCCTCGTCAACACAGATACAGATATACCTGGGTTTATTTTTTTTTCCTGTCCGTAGGGTAGTGCTGCTTCGGGTTACTGGAAAGAAAGCTGTTAAAAAATACACAAAGGTGGATAAATTAAAAAACATTCAAGGTGGAGAAATTTTCTAATGAATTTTTAAATAAAATTAAATAATAATCTCATAAATAATAAATAATCTCATTATTGTTACGTTAAAGGTGGAGAAATTAGAAAAATTTTGGAGAAATTTTGGAAACATTTTTAAACAAGTTCAAAGGGGAGAAATAAAAAAATGTAGGTTTTTAAAAAAATTCAAGGTGGAGAAATTGTAAAGATTTTGGAGAAATTCTGGAAAAATGTTGAAAAAAATTCAAGGTGGAGAAATTTTTAAAAAATGGAGAAATTTAAAAAAAATCGAAGTGGAGAAATTGTAAAAATTTTTGAAGATATTCTGGAGAAATGTTGAAAAGAATTCAAGGTGGAGAAATGGAAAAAATGAAGAAATTAAAAAAAAATCAAGGTGGAGAAATAAAAAAAGAAATGGAGAAATAAAAAGGTGGAGAAATTGCGAAACATATTTGAACTTTGAAAGAAAATTAAAGGTGGAGAAAATGTCAAATAAATTTGGAATTTTTGCAAAAAAAAAAAATCAAGGGGGAGAAATTTTGGAGAACTTCTGGAGAAATTTGCAAAAATGTTCAAGGTGGAGAAATAAAAAATAAAAAAAATCAAGGTGGAGAAATTGTAAAAACTTTTGGAGAAATTCTGGATAAATTTTGAAAACAATTCAAGGTAGGGGAAAAAAATTCAAGGTGGAGAAATTGTAAAAGTTTTTGAATTTTGCAAACAAATTCAAGGTGGAGAAATTTTGGAGAAATTCTGGAGAAATTTTCAAGGTGGAGAAATAAAAAAATGGAGAAATTATTAAAAATTCAAGGTGGAGAAATAAAAAAAAAATTTTTTTTTAAAGAAATTAAGGTGGAAAGATAAAAAATAAATTGGACAAATTAAAAAAATCAAGGCGGAGAAAATGTAAACATTTTGGAGAAATTTTGGAAGAATCTTCAAAAAATCTTCAAGGTGGTGAAATGTTATGATGAATTTTTAAATGAAACTACATGTAAATGTTTTTATCCTGTTATTGTTACGTTATTCTTAAGCTGAGAAAAAACCTGCAATCAATAGACTGCTCATTCGAGTGTTTTTTTTTCTTTTTTTTTGTGTGTGTGTGAATGCTAATTTTTTCTTTCCCCAAAATATATACACTCTCATCTCAAGGCACTGCTCTAATGAAACTAATCCTGAAACAGCTTGTTAATTGTCCGCTGGTTAACTGATGAAGTTTTTCTCTCCTAACAGCAGGCAGAGATTTCTCAGCGGTGAGCTCCATTAATCTGTGCGCTAGTCAGACGGACAAATTCACCGTCACGTTTCTTTCAGTCTCCCCTCCGTTCCTCCAGAGACGAATCTTTAGTGTCAGGGCCGGTCTGCTCCAGATACACAGCAGGTGACGAGCAGATCCAGATGGACAAGACAAGAGGAAGTAACAGAAAGAAAGAAAGAAAGAAAGAAAGATTCTTCAGTTTCTATATGAGGTTATTAATTTATATTTGGAAAACCGTGGCCTGGGTTCGATTCCCGAGCAGGGTGTTAACCCAGCCACTGAAGAGTTAACTCTCAGTGCTGGCCCCAAGCCTGGATTAAATGGGAGGGTCGCGTCAGGAAGGGCATCCGGGGTAAAACCTATGCCAAATCTATCAGCCATTTTTAACAATGGACATTGTCTCAAAGCAGAAGTATAGAATCGTAGAAATAATTATAAAGTTTAAAGTTACTATTTATCTCTAACATTTATCCCTAATGAGCAAGCCTGCGGTGACGGTAGCAAGGAAAAACTCCATGAGGTGATATGAGAAAGAAACCTTGAGAGGAACCAGGCTCAGAAGGGAACCTCATCCTCATTTGGGTGACACTGGACAGTAAATAATGTCCTTTCTTCAACAGTGTATAGTCACGAACATTGTGCAACCAAGAGCTCCTGAGGAACTAGTAGGTCAGTGTAGTTTCTGAGTTCATTATAGACTCAGCACTGATTCCTTCCTGCCGAAAGCTGACCGATGCAACGGCAGTTTAGAGACGGCGTGATAGTCTCCGAGTGGTTCTATCCACAGCAGTCCCTGGGGTCAGAGCAGCCATGAGCACCACCAAGTGACGAGACTCCAACCAGGGGCAGAGCAAACCAGGGGTAGAATACTTATGCTGAGATGTGGTGTACTTCTGCTTTCTGAATGGCTGCCTGCTCAACCTGTGGTCAGGAGATGAGCTGTGAGTTCGAATCCCTTTAGCTGAGAGCAAAACTGGCCTCAGATAGGGCGGATAGCGCTTTCCTTTCCTCTGAGGGGTTACGCCGCCGGGGTCCTGGCGTCATCGCTCTTTTCTGTAGTAAAGTATTGTGATTTAACTAGGTAGGTTATTAGCCTTGTTGCTAGGCAACGAAAATAACAGACTTTTCACTTTCTAATCGATTAGCTAAGTAACGTATTATTTCTCCATCCTACCCATCCTATATTGATGATACACACATGCAAGAAATATTCCACATTGTAAACAGTTGCAGTTTGCATGAATTTAAAGAGTTTAAAGCCACAAAAACTGTGGACCGGTGCTTTATTTTGACTCCAGAGTTGTTGTCCTTCTGCTGCTCCGTGTTCAGGGTCGACACAGCAGATCATCCGATCCATCTATTTCATTTTGGCACAGGTTTTACCCCAGATACCCTTTAATCCAGGCTTAGATGCAGCAGTGAGAGTGGCTAGGAATCGGACCTGGGCAGCAGCAGTGAGAGCACAGGATCCTGCCGCTGGACCACCACATGGCCAGAAGTTGAATCCTAAATAAAAGTCTAGCTTCCTTGTCATACGCTGGACACAGTTGGTTGTTTTTTTCCCCCTGCACATTCGTATCCACCACCGCCATTTCATCTGGAGCTGTTCGAGTCCAAGTTTCATAGTCTTGCGCCTGCTCATCTGAACAGCTCGTTTCTTTACACACTTCATTTCCTGTTTCCTCTCCAGCTGGCAGCCTGCACGAGGTGATTTAATGGAGATAATGTGACACTTGGAGAAAGAACTCGGAGTTTGGAACAGGTACAGGCGCTAATGGCTTCATGACATCGGGGGGGGGGAGTGAGAGATGCATGGAAGAGAGTTGGCTGAAAGATGCACACCGCCAGTCAGCCTCCACCAACGGAGAGAGACAGATAGAGAGAGAGGAAAATCAAGGACAGGAAGGCGCCGTTATCAGCGTCACGTCTGCTATGCTACACGATAACTCCTTTCCGTTCCAGATAGCCGTTTCGTTTTGTGTGGTGTTCCACTGAAGGACAGCAGTAGAGTGGGGAACAAATGAAAACACTTTATTCTGCAATCTGCATGAAAGTCTTTGCAGAAGGCACTATGTAGAGAGAGAGAGAGAGAGAGAGAGAGAGAGAGAGAAATCAAAATGCAAAATGTTCCTTTTCACCTGCACT
Organism: Hemibagrus wyckioides; assembly: GCF_019097595.1. Lineage (NCBI taxonomy): Eukaryota > Metazoa > Chordata > Actinopteri > Siluriformes > Bagridae > Hemibagrus > Hemibagrus wyckioides. The sequence continues at coordinate 18,967,703 of NC_080727.1, forward strand.
CAACCACCACTTTATTAGCTGCTCATTGATACAATCAGCACCTTGACCATGCTGGTTGATGTATTCTGAGAAAATTCTCTAGGGATTTTCACGCGCAACAGTCTCAAGAGTTGGTGAAAAAATCTTAAAAACCTCTAGCGAGCAGGATGATGGTGAAAGAGGTCGGAGAAAAAGGTTGAAATTCCAGCCCTGTACATCTGTGCTGAGCCGAAAATTGCCTCAGATGAACGGACAGGTGTTCCTAATAAGGTGGCCAGCACTCGTTTATTCATTCCTATGAATCGTGAAACGTCTAGATGAACAACACAGCACGAGATCACTTGCTATCTTGGATCTGAGGGTGTGATGTACGAGCTTTGGAATGTCTTGCTGTTCGTTTCAGGAGGTTTTTCAGGTTCAGACACTAGAAGAAGGTACTAGGAGAAGTTCCTGACTTAATGACGCGTGATGATGAAGGGAGAATATGTAATAACAAGTTGGAATAAAACCTCTGAGATCTTTCAGAAGAATCGTTTCAAAAGCCTCTCGCGTAGAAACGTTGAAGCTCTTTTTGATTAAATGTGATTAGATATTACACTTCAAGCAATAAAGACAATACAAGACATATATAAAAAGCAGGGAAACGAGATCGTCTGCTCGTCTTTCCCTTCGTATTCTGGGCTTAGCGTGCCCTTTACGCTCCTCATTAAAAGTATTTGACCCCGTGACCTCGCCACGTTCGCCTTGCTGTGAAAACGTGTTCCGGTTTCTAGCCGCGGCTAGTCACACAGTCGCGGCGTATATATATATCCCCCATAAAGTTGCTGTATGGAAAAGAGACGCAGAGATCTGTCAGAGCAAACCACATTAAACATAAGTATCTTCAGTGCCTATAAAGCGCAGCCACAGCCACGCCCGAGTAATCACGCACACGCAAAATGACCAGAATGCACTGCTCGTCTTTATGCATGGATTTAACTAGCGATCTGGAGCAGGTGAAGGTGTCAGGGTTTCATTCCAATCTCATGATTCTACCTGCTAGTCAATCTTGGCTTTTATAATACATGGAGGTGTGGCTTCTGATTTGTTAGAATGAACACTCGCACTCACAACAACGCTTTCTGGACTCTCCTGATTCCCTCATCTAGAGAATTAGACAGATCTTTCTTTCTTTTTTTTTTCCTTCTTTCTTTACTTTTTCCCTTTTTTTGTTCTTTCTTTCTTTCTCTCTTTCTTTCTTCCTACAAGCTTTATTTCTAATCAGGGTCACGGGGATCTGCTGGAGCCTATCCCAGCACACATTGGGCGAAAGGCAGGGGTACACACTGGACAGGTCACTAGTCCATCACAGGGTCACACATATAGTCAGACAACCACACACACTCACACTCACTACTATGGGTAATTTAGAATTACCAATCAACCTAATGTACATGTTTTTGGACTGTGGGCGGAAACTGGAGTACCCGGAGTAAACCCACACAGGTACGGGGAGAACATGCATACTCCACATAGAAAGGCCCCTGCCTGTTCAAACCTGGGATTCAGACCCAGGACCTTCTTGCTGTGAGGCAGCAGTGCTAACCACTAAGCCACCGTGCTGCCCCGCTGTAAATCACTCAAACAAGAAATCCATACATTAAACATCTGACACTGAAGGAAAAGTAATAAAGGCTGGTCTGTGCAGTCACTCAGCTAGCTAGGAAGAGTACAAGAACACAGTGTCTAGGAGACGGCGGTTAAAAAGGAAAGTTTCATACGTAGCCATGGTACGAAAACGAATAGCGAGTCTGGCGGCTCGGCAATGTGGCCCGACAGGAAGTACAGGAACGGATTGGAACACGACGAACTGAGAATCGCCGCAGCAGCAAATTGAGAAGTGCTGCAGGAGACCGCTGGAAGATAAACAAAGAGCTTTATAGGCAGACTACCGGGACAAAACAAGGTGAATAATCAGAGACAGGTGCAGGCTGTGATAAGAGCCAAGTGTTCAGGAGGGAGCTGGAGCTGGAGCAAGACAGTAGCTGGATAAACAGGAATATAAACAGAAAGCTGCTGCATCAGAGCGCCGGCTTGGGCTAGGCCAGTTCTGCTGGATGAAAGGAGGGGGCGTGGCTTTCAGGAAATTCCTTCGAAAAGTTCATTGTGTTCATTCTGTTCATATGTTAGTGTGTCCAACAAATTCACCCAAACTCCCTCCCTCCACTTCCCCCCATCTCCCCCCTCCCCCACAACTGACCACTACCTCTTCTCTCTTTTCTCTTCCCCTTGTCACGTTCATAAACACCTCACACCTGGAAACTAGCTGCTGTGAGATTTTGAAGGCATGCGGAAGTGTGTGTGTGTGTGTGTGTGTGTACACGTGCTTGATATGTGTGTGTGTTATTATTATTATTATTATTATTGACTCACATGATCTGTGTAATAGACAGAGTGGAAAAGTCCATCTGTTTGTTTGTTTGTTTGTTTTTGTTTCTCTCCTCTTGTGTAAATTTATTAGTGTTCATTACACACCAAGTCTATAAACCTGTACAGGACTAACAGGCAAAAATTCTCATTAACTGAGCGAGATGCACAACTGCTTGCCTTCACATGTTTGTTTGTTTGTTTGTTTTCTGTTAGTTTATTTCTTTTTGCTTTGTTTTTTTTTTCTCCAAAAGAAATTGAATCCTGGTCTGGTTTATTTGTTTATTTATTTGATGGTTTGTTTCTTTGTTGTTTGTTTGTTTCAGTTAGTGGCTCTGTTTTGTCTGTTTGCTTATTTGTTTGTTTTGTTATTTTTACCTTCTTTGAAAAGAATGCACCTGCTAGCCTTTATGCCTGGATGTTCTTTTGTTTGCTTTTTTGCTTTGCTTGTTTTTTTCTGTTAGTTGAAAAATCCTTCTATCTGTATTTGAAAAAGAAGAGTAGCACACCTGATATTTTCTTTCTTTCTTTCTTTCTTTCTTTCTTTCTTTCTTTCTTTCTTTCTTTCTTTCTTTCTTTCCTCCCTCCCTCCCTCCCTCCCTCCCTCCCTCCCTCCCTCCCTTCTTGCTTCTTTCTTTCTTTCTTTCTTTCTTTCTTTCTTTCTTTCTTTCTTTCTTTCGCCCTCCCTCCCTCCTTTCTTTCTTTCTTTCTTTCTTTCTTTTTAACTGTGAAAGCGTACACTTTGATCACTAGAAAGTGATAATCAAGAGAAATGAACACTGTTTTCCCCTGGTCACTGGTGTCAAGTCCATCGTGCTAGAATCTGAAGTGTGTGTGTTTAAGGGGTTTTATGGTAACCAAGAGCAACAGACGTTGTCAGTAGAAACGTTTATTATTTAGCATCCATGATGTCTTTTTCCTAGAATCGGAAGGAAGAATGTAAACTTTTCTACCATAAATATTCCTGCAGTTAAGTCTTTCCAGTGATTTATCAAATGTTGAAAATGTACAATACAAATCGAAGCTGTCTGTAATACAGCCTGGCAGTCTGTGCTGTAAACTACGTGCACACAGTTTCAGTCTGATTCTAAAAACTGCCTACTCTTGCGTTTATTCCAGCGTCCTGCTGCTCCGGTATCAGCCTTTTGACCGATCGCAGAAATGTGATTAACTCAGAAAGCTGGACTTTAAACCCAGGCAGCTTGACAGCATGAAAGCGCCTGAGTGCTGAATGCTGACATTTTTCTTACATGATTTTAGGCTCGAGGTGATGAACATGTCGAGGAGATACATGCAGTTCTCTCTTTGCGTTAAAGTCACCCCCCCCAAAAGATGGAAAGTAGTCGGAGTATAAAGACAAACGTAAATACAGATCAAATGTTAAATGGCGTGTGAAAGGTCGAAGGTCAGGATCTTGTAATAACGGAGACGTAGCTCTCTCTGGATAACGCTTACGTCTGAGGTCTGAGTTTCAGTATTAATTCAGTACTCATGCTCTGAATATGACCTGGTGTTATTAGATGTTTTGTGTCATTTGAGGTAATTAAATGTCCTCATAAATATTCATTGCAGTCAGGTAGAAAAATGTTATTTAACAAAATGGTATTAAACAATGAAAAAAAAAACCATTATAACTGTTCACTCATTTGTGTAAGTATTAAGTGAAGTCATGTCCATAACCTCGTAGGAAATGTCCAATCAAAATAAAATGAATTTGTGTGTATTTTTGGAAATAACCACTACCACTACTGCGAGTACTACCACATCATTACTACCATTACCACTATTACTAGTGCAGCTACCTCTACTACTAACTACAAAGGCACTAACTAGTATTACCACCACCACTACTGTTACAATTACTACTACTGCCAGTTCTACCACCACCACCACTACTATTACAACTACCACTACCATTACTACCACTACTACTACTATTACTATTATTACCACTTCTACCAGTGCCAGGACCGCTACTATCAGTACTACCACCACCATTACCTCCATTCCCACTCTTAGTAGTGCCATTACCACTACTACCACAACCATTACCATCTCTACTACTACTAGCACTACAACTACGCCTACTACCCCTACTAGCACTACCATTACTATTATTATTTACTACCTCTACTTCCACTCCCACTACTTCTGTTACTATTATTAACACTTCTACTAGTACCAGAACTACCACCACCATTACCTCCATTACCACTCGTACTAGTTCCATTACTACTGATACTACCACTACTATTACCACCACCACTTCTAGTAGTACTACCACTGCCTCCTCTACCACTACTACTACTACTACTACTACTACTACTACTACTACTACCACTACTATTGAAACCATTAACACCACCACTTCTAGTAGTACTACCAGTGCCTCCTCTACCACTATTACTACTACCACCACTACTATCACCACCAAAAAATATAATCAGAATGATAAAATCCAGTATTCCTTGTGTGTGTGTGTGTGTGTGTGTGTGTGCGTTTGGGTCCAGTGTGCTGCTACAGTAGCCAGTGTTGAAATGTAAAAAAAAACAACACAAGCCCAAAATACCCCCCGAGCCCCAGGGGTAAAGAAATACTGCAGACTGCAGGACTGCATTCTAACAAAGTGATCTGAGAAAGAGAAATGAATAAGAACACCAGAGGTAAAAATTCAGCACTCACACATTTCCAAGTGATTTATTAACACAGCTGAGCAATAGCTTGGACTCCAGGCCACTCAGACGAAGCCCTGAATATCTACCCAGTAATGATGAGTCTAATCCTTTCTCCACTGATCCTTTTATAAACCAGTAGCCAAATCTACACTGAAGCAGCATCTTTAAAACACGACGTCGAAGCTCACAATCGCATGTTTCCCAGCTTTTCTGTAAACCGGGTTGTGTCGTGAGAAAACAATTAGCGTAAGAGCGAGGTGGAGCAATAGCACACAGAGCCACGTGCTAATAGATCAAAGCTTTTGCACGTTCTTAAGCTTTAGCACAGGACGTTCTGGATCAGCTCAGCATGAGCCCTGTTCATTCGGAATTTAAGCATCAAAGGATAAAAGAGAGAGAGAGGAGGATAGACAGAGAGGGTTCATCATTAGTTTCTCTTAAAGGATCATTTCTCGAGATAAAAGTGGATTTCAGGAGATGATTTTTAATCACGGGTCTTCACGCAGCGTTTGAAGCTCGTGCTTAGAACGTGTTCCAACAAGTACATCAGAGGGACGGCTCATGTTGGACGTTTGGGGGACGAAGTTAGGGAGGCCAGATTAAGATGATTTGGACATGTTCAGAGGAGGGAGAGTGAGTATATTGGTAGAAGAATGTTGGACATGGAGCTGCCAGGCAGGAGGCAAAGAGGAAGGCCAAAGTGGAGGTATATGGATGGAATAAATGAGGATATGAAGCTAGTTAGTGCAAGTGTTGAGGATGCAGAAGATAGGGGTAAGTGAAGAGAGATGATTCGCTGTGGAGACCCCTGAAGGGAAAAGCCGAAAGAAGAAGAAGATTAGAACATGTGCCGAGTCGGACCCTTTCGTCTCTCTGCTCTGTGATTATCTGTGTTATGTGTGTAGGACGGGAAAACTGCATTATGCGTGAAGAATCTATTTTTGTCTGTGTTGGTATTATGCAGATTCAAGTAGTTGTTATTATGGCCATGAGAATAAAATACAGTCACGAACGTGTAAAGTCACTCAGATCCGTACGCATTCACACTGACATTTGGAAGACGCTCTTATCCAGAGTGACGTATAAAAGTGCTCTGAAGTCTCTATCAGTGAAAACATCGAGACTGCTTCACTAGATCACAGACCTAGGATAGCATCAGCCTTAATCTCTGATGGGAGGAAATATAGCACACGAGATATGTGTTATGGCTGATTGGGATAGATGGATAGATAGATAGATAGATAGATAGATAGATGGATAGATAGATGGATAGATAGATAGATAGATAGATAGATAGATAGATAGATAGATAGATAGATAGATAGATAGATAGATAGATAGATAGATAGATAGATAGATAGATAGATAGATAGATAGATCACCCATAACATTAAAACCACTGACTGGTGAAATGAATATCACTGATTATCTCAGATTATCTAATTCCACTGGCATCTGTCAAGAAGTGGAATATTAAACAGAATGTGAACAGTCAGTTCTCCGAGTTGATGTGATGAGCAAGTGTAAGGATCTAAACTTCTACAAAGCTCATGTTTTGATGCCTAGACGACTGGAGAAGAGCAGCAAAATCATCAAAACAGCAGGTCTTTGTGATCCCAGTGTTCCCAGTATGCAGGGGTCAGGATCTATCAATAGTGCTCCAAGGAAGGAAGGAATTGTCTGCTTCCCTTCCCCCAGGCATGAGGCAACATGATTCCTTTCTACTTGTTTCCCTTTTTCTACCCATCACGAAGCATCTAGAGATTGGGACAGCTCCAGTTGTGTTCCGCTTCATGAAGATTTCAGACCTTCAGTGAGAAGAGAAGAGGCCAACCCTGTGAGCATCCTGAGGCATCCAGAGATGGACCAGCTCCAGCTGGATTCTGCTGCGTGAAGATATTGGGTATTCAAAGCAACGATGCCAACCCTATGTGGTTTCTGATGCCGATGACAACCTCCTAATCAATTCACACTATAACATTCCACATATGCTGTATCATATGCTGTACATTCTACATGTGCTACATATGCTGTATCTGCATCACACAGCTTCAACTGACTGTATATGACTGTAGAAAGGAAATTGTTCATAATCACATGCTTTTTTTAATAATTTACAAACATACGCTCCCGTGTCACCTAAATGAGGATGAGGTTCCCTTTTGAGGCTGGTTTCTGTCAAAGTTTCTTCCTCTTACAATCTAAGGGAGTTTTTCCTTGCCACAGTCGCCTCAGGCTAGCTCACTAGGGATGATTTTGTCTAATATTAATCTTGTACTTATGTTCTGTAAAGCTGCTTGGAGACAATTGTTAAAAGTGCTATACAAATAAAATTGAATCAAATTGATTCCTGCCCCAAAAGTGTTAGATCTGTTAGATCTGGTTGAAGTGCCTATTTTTGACCACTAGGTGCAAAAATAACTCAAGTCATCCAGCCATCTTCTATACCCGCTTTATTTCTAATTATGGTCGCGGGAATCTGCTGGAGCCTATCCCAGCACACATTGGGCGAAAGGCAGGGGTAAACCCTGGACAGGTCACCAGTCTATCACAGGGCCACATATAGACAGACAACCACAGACACTCACGGGCAATTTAGAATTACCAGTCAAACTAATGTACATGTTTTTGGACTGTGGGAGGAAACCGGAGTACCCAGAGTAAACCCACGCAGGCACGGGGAGAGGCACGGGGATTCGAACCCAGTTCACAGTGCATTGATGTCCAGATCTATAAAGATGATACGAATGTAAAAATAATGGAGAGTTAGCAGCAAATTGACTGATGAGTTCATTTAAAATGACTGTAGCAGCAAGAAAGTATGTGTGTGTGTATGTGTGTCGGTGTCAGTCCAGTCCAGTCCATGGGGTCTTGTTAAGTAATCAAATGAGTCTTTCAAATAGCAATATTTAAAAATATCAAACTCATCAGTCATTTGAAAAGGATAATCTGTGATTCATTTGTGTTACGATTTGATCTGTATGCAAACGAGGACATTATGTAAAACACCATTTGTTGAATGGTTCATATATTTTATATAACGGAAATGTCTCCTGCCTGCCCTCACGGATGAGCCGCTCCCGTCTAGCGCTGTTCATCTGTCAGACGTGAAATTTTTAGCAAGACATTCGTCAAAAGATCGAGCGCATCTAAGATTTATGACCCAGATCCGTCTAGCCTTCACGCACCTGATGATTTCCTGCCCCAGCTGTTAGGAACAGCATGAATGAGGAAAAAGGGAATTTCAGTGTCCTCGCTATCCATCCATCAGCTTTCACTAATGACCTCAACGAAGCATTCTTATTGTTTGTGTTCCATGTATTGATGTTTGTTCAAGGTTTCTCCTGAACAGGTTCATGCAGGAATCCTGTCAGTCATGCAGCAGAACAGAGACAGGACCTTGTAAACATCAGCGACCTATTGGCCTTTGTGCGTGTTCTCTACACGCTGACCTTTCTCTGGATGTTTGCCTTCCTGCACATGCTCAATACACTGACCTTTAGCTGTGTATTTGTTGTGTTGTGTATTTCTATTTAGCAAGAAGAAAATACACAATAAAGAAATAAGACCCTCCACCTCTGGTACACACAGTGAGGTGCTGTTTGTGTGTGTAAGAGATTGTATTGCTGATTGTGTTGGTTTTGTTCCTTCAGGGGATTATATAATGAGATGAAGCCCTTTACAGCTAAAGGGCCATTCTCCATGACTTTAGAAGAGCTCTGGTCATTTCCTCTCGGACTCTACCATGTATGCCGTGTAGAGGTGTAGTGACCACTTAAAAAAAGGTTTTGTATTCGGCTGAAAGGTGTAAAAGAGGTCGGGAAGGGAAGTTTTTAATCTTAGTGTCTTAGTGACTTAGTTCTTAAGTGACTTAGTGTCTTAGTGACTTAGTTATTAAATGACAAGTTCTTAAGTGAATTAGTGTCTTAGAGACTTAGTTCTTAAGTGAACTAGTGCCTTAGTGACTTTGTGCCTTAGGGTCTTAGTGACTTAGTGCCTTAAGGTCTTAGTGACTTAGTGAATTAGTTCTTAAGTGAATTAGTGACTGAGTAACTTAGTTCTTAAGTGACTTAGTGGATTAGTGCCTTAGTGACTTAGTGTCTTAGTGCCTTAGTGCCTTAGTGCCTTAGTGACTTAGTGCATTAGTGCCTTAGTGACTTAGGGTCTTAGTGCCTTAGTGTCTTAGTGCCTTAGTGCCTTAGTGCCTTAGTGACTTAGTGCATTAGTGCCTTAGTGACTTAGGGTCTTAGTGCCTTAGTGCCTTAGTGACTTAGGGTCTTAGTGACTTAGGGTCTTAGTGACTTAGGGTCTTAGTGACTTAGGGTCTTAGTGACTTAGTGAATTAGAGAATTAGTGAATTAGTGATTTAGTGCTTAACTTAGTGATTAATGACTTAGTTCTTAAGTAAATTAGTGTCTAAGTGACTTAGTGGATTAGTGCCTTAGTGCCTTAGTGACTTAGAGCTTTAGTGACTTAGTGACTAAGTTCTTAAGTGACTTTGTGGCTTAGTGCCATAGTGACTTAGTACTTAAGTGACTTATTGACCTAGTGACTTAGTACTTAGAGCCTTAGTGCCTCAGTGGCTTAATACTTTAGTATCTTACCGCCTTAGTGCCTTTATGGCACTGCCTTAGTGACTTAGTGACTGAGTACCTTAGTGATTTAGTGACTTTAGGTTCATCCCAAATCGCATACTTACAGACTCTTACCATTTTACCATTGTGTAGTAGAAATAGTCTGAGTGTTCCTACTGAAAAGTACAACAAAAAGAAGTAAACTTCAAGTACTTCAAGAACCAATGCACTTATTTAACTGTAAAAAAAAACAAAACCCTGAAGCTTTGCTTATGTAGCGGAAGAGAGGCAGAGTTACTGGCCACACACAAAAAAAATGAATATGGCTGATGACACCCTGGTGTATGAGACGTCTTACAAATATTGTTTAAATTAGCTTCTCCATATCAACCGTAGCTAAAGCCAGCAGCGTCACGTTACATCTGTTTGACGTTTTCATTTGCTCTCACCTGGGAAACATTTACCTCATATTACAGCTTAGTAAAATTCTATTAGTGTTATTATCCAAACCTCCCCATATAAAATCTATTCGCTAGGCTCTGCAGTATGTACTGCATAGTATAAGTGCATAGCGTGTAGCATGTCATTTGGGACGCATCTTTTGAGCACATTATACTGCACTACTGCACTGTGACACATCAGTGTCTGATCTCACTCATGCTCTTTTAGCTGAATGAACACAAATCCCCACAGCCACGCTCCAACCTCTGGTGGAAAACCTTCCCAGAAGAGTGGAGGATATTATGAAAGGAAATGGAATGAGACGTTCTGGAACAGCACACATGGGTGGGACGTCTGGAATAGCGCTGGAATTGGTCACCTTGGCCGTTAGTCTGTTTAGACAATATAATATTCTTTTAGAGTCTTCTCCAAAGGACCACTAAAGAACAACTTGAGCTACTATAAAGAGGATAGAGAAACAGTCTAGCTCTATGAACCCTCTGAATGACGTAGCATTTGTGCAGTGTTGCTACCTTCACCTACACAATGCTGATCTTTGGAGATGTCTTCACTCCTCAGCCCATAACCTTCTACTGAAAACCGTCCAAGACGTCCTCATGGTCACGAACGCTACGGATCCGTACACAGTCTAGGTTTCCAGACACCACCAGATCCTCTGCTGTAGTTCCCATAACCAGGCATCATGTGCCGGACTGAGTGTCTGACACGTAAATCCGGGAGAATCCGGGAAATCCTCCACAGACTCGCCTGTAATTAGGCTCTCGGACGTCATGACATATTAAATGCTTGTCGCTCCTCCAGCACTGAGTAAATCCGACCAGAAGATTCTCTCTCTTCATCACGCCGGGAAACACGTGTTATGAACAGAGCGGCGATGAAACGACGGTGTGGTGACAGGAAGGGAGAACGTACACTCGACGGCAGAATGAATTTTCTTTTAAATGATGTTCATGCGCTGTCATTTTTTTTCTTCTTCGCTGTCATATCAGTGGCAGAGCAGTTTGGGAAATAACTGTAATTATCTCCAGGCAGAGAGACGGGGAAATGACAATGCACCAGAGCTGCACAACCATCTGTGCAAGCAAGCACATTTTTTTAATATAAAATACTCTCAGCAGGCATCTCTTCTTCATTTCGTTTCGAGGCAGGCCATCGTTCCAGAATCTCTGCTCTTTTTTGACTGGCAGAAAGATTCCCTGGCTACTACGCTTGGACTCACGGTGCAGTGACCCGTGACGTCTGCTTGCTGTCTGGACTGTAAATCGTAGTAAATGTGTCCCCATGAACAACTTGCAGCTCGTGTAATGCATTTTTCCATGTTCATCAGTTTTCTGCACCATAATGTTTAGTAAAAAATTTAATAATGCAAATATTTCTGCTTTATTTCTGTTGGATGCTATTGTAAAGCTTATTTATTCTGATATAACTATGTTTAAGCCTTTTTTTCTGATAGAAACCTATAAACTCTATTAAACTATAATATTGTGCCCCAACCAAAGCCATGCTTGCTGATATTGTGGACTATAACTCCTCCCCGAACTGCCCGCTGCCCTGTATCTTGCTCTCTCATTGGCTATATCGGTCATCACTGAGGTATTTTTCAGTCAGAACTCCTTTCACACTGCATGACTCCGAGTCTCCGACAGGTCCAGATATTTAGCATTCACGAGCGTCGGCAACTCATTGACGACTCGGTCAGATCACGTCTTTGGTTATTCACACTGCGTGATTGTGACTTGCGTACACGAGCTCCGATTTGCCTCCGATTTTGCAAAACTAGTCCAGCGACTGAAAATCAGGGCTAAAATCGTGCAGTGTGATCTCAGCATTAGCGTTCTTGACCCCCGTGGCATCATGGCTCAAGTGGTTAAGGCTTTGGGTCGTTGACCGGAAGATCAGGGGTTCAAGCCCCAGCACCGCCAAGTTGCCACTGTTGGGCCCTTGAGCAAGGCCCTTAACCCTCTCTGCTCCAGGGGCGCTGTATCATGGCTGACCCTGCGCTCTGACCCTAACCCATCCAAGGATGGGATATGCGAAGAAAGAATTTCACTGTGCTGTAATGTCTATGTGACAAATAAAGGCTGTTTCATCATTGGGATTTGAACTCATGATCTCCAAACCTAAGATCTCACTTTTGATACCGAATCGGTCCATTTTCATACTCTCTTGATTCTATGGAATTCAGTTGTGTTTCATTTAACATCAACATCTTACATCATCACAAAGACACACGACCATATCACCTCACCTCTCAGCTCTCACCGTTCCTCTGCCACTCATGTGACACGTGTATCGTAGAAACTAAAGATATCATGAGGTCATTGGCTAAAACACACACCTGCGCAGGTTATTTTACTTCCTGAACGAGTGCAGACCTGAGCAGAGCCACATTCATGCACCTTCTACAGGAACTCTCGGGTTCGGTACCGTGCTGTTATTCCTGCTCTCTTTCACGTGAGTGATTTTTCATGCGAAGTTTCAGACAGTGTAAAAGTTTTGAAGAGTGTAAGTTGAGTTCACACACACTCTCACTCTCTCTCTCTCTCTCTCTCTCTCTCTCTCTCTCACACACACATACACACACCCCTAGCAAAATACATTAGCAAAATGGATAAGTTTTAAATTATTACTGAAAGTGACACTGAAACTGTGTCATTTGGTGCGACCGTTCATTTAGTAGTGCTGAAAATGATTCACCTCTCTCACGCTCGCTCTCTCTCTCCCTCTCTCTCCCTCTCTCTCTCTTTCTCCCTCTCTCTCTCTTTCTCTCTCACACACACACACACACACGACAAGAAAAATATAGTTAGTAAGTTTTAAGTTATTACTTATGGTTGCACTGAAACTATGTCATTTGTTGTGACCATTATTTAGTAGTGCTGAGAATGATTCACCTCTCACACACACACACACACACACACACACTGTTTTCAGTCACTGATGTAATCAATACCGTGCAGTACCTTGTTCCGTGGATGTTCTTTAAAATGAGATGTAAATAGAAATGGCTAAAAACCATGTGGTGTTGTTCTTTGAGATGGTCCACGTTGTCATGTGGTGTAATACACTTCGAACCCTGCTGCAGTGTGCACTTTTAGCTAAAGATTTTAATGCGGTGTGTTTCATAAGCACTCATTACCGCATGCCTGCTGGAGGCAGCCGTTAGCAGTATAAAGCCCCAGTGCGACTCAGAAGCCTGAGCAGGTTATGAAGTGAAATGTGATGCATTACTAACACTTTTCCCTGGTGCGCCATGCTGTAGCGCCGTAACTGCAGCACTGAAAATCCCAGCAGTGTTAGCGTTTGTGTTTATTGCTAACAGTGTTTCAGAGATGCGGGAGAGGCTTCATGGCAGTGCAAAACAGCCAGTATTTCCTAAACCTTAGATTCCAGCCCACGGAAGTTTCTAAACCTTTCGTTTAATCGGCTTCCCTCTGCGACCGTCGCTCTGGGCCCGGAGGATCGGCTCGCTAACGAAGCAAAACACGAGGACTGTTGAGATTAGACGGCTGGAAATGACCCTTCATCAGCCGCGAAGAGGAGAGAAGAAGTGCTCATGAGGATGCTGGAGCTAACAAGCGATTGTCCGAGTCTGATCATGTGTCTCAGGATGAGAGGCGGAGCCTGGGATAAAGTGTAATAGTGCTGCATCTGGCAACGTTGATATGTAATAAGGCAAAAAAAAACATCTTTTCACTTCATCCTTTCTTTTGTTTCTTGTTGAACGTGAGTAAAAGAGGTCATTAGCTTAACTTTGTGCCGTTACAGTACATCAGCTATTGCTTTTTAACACTGATTTCTCAAATCCAATTGGTCAGAACATGTACAAATGAATTAATATTAATGAAATATTCCTTGAAATATTATAACAGAGCTCCAGTGAAGCTTTTCCTTGTCTACCATGATGAACTAAAGATAGAGTGCATATGTAACTCTACTTAAATAAATAAATAAATAAATAAATAAATAAATAAATAAATAAACAGGAACCATGAAGCTCCTCAGAGTTAATGAAAAGGAAGAAAAAATGAAAAATCTGTCAGTGGCTTTCCTCTGGGATTTAATAGACGATCGAGGTCAGTGTGTTCAGCGGAAGGAAATGACCACCTGTGTCCCACCTCAGGTAGACGAGAGACGAGAGCTCTCAGACGAGAGACAGGAGGTGGGGTTCCAGTAGCAAACCCTGTGCACTAATCAAGGGCACGTGGTTATTGGATGTGTGCGAGCCTGACTCTGTTATTGCCTTCCCCCTTCTCTGCGGCTAATGCGCCTGCCAGCGGGAGCAGTTGTTTTTATTCAAAAAATGTGCCCTATCTACAAAGCAGTAGGGAACAATGAGGCGTGAATGGCGAGGTCTTTTCACAGGCGGATTCAGAGCTCAGCTGAAGCCATCCAAGCTCTGGCGGCACGGATGGAGGATTTTTATTTTATTTATTTATTTTTTCTTTTTTTCTTTGTGATTTAATTAGTCACGCTCAGCTTCAAAGTGGCACTCCTTCAGGGATGTGTTTTCGCAACCGTACATCCCTACAGGAGCAGAGCGCTGAGAAAAAGGTTTCACATTCCTTCTGCTGTTTCGGTCCAGAAACCGTATTAGCTCTGAAACATGTCACTGAAGTCTCCAGAAAATGGAGTTTGTTGTGACGATGTTCAGCATTGAGTGTCTTTCTTACGTCAGACCCCGCAATGGTGCTTAATATGAAGCTTGTATGAAAGTAGACACTCAGGATTTTGGAATTTGTAGTGTTTCATATGTTTTTCCCTAGCCTACTAGGCAATGTATTCATAGAAAAGCTCCAAAAAAACAACAAAAAAATTTTTCCACACGAATGTTCAAAGTAAGCTCAATTCAGTTTATTTGTACAGTATAGTGCCTTTTACAATTGTCTCAAAACAAAGCTTTACAAAAGAAGATAAACAGAGAAAGGAGGGGGGGGGATAGATAAATAAATAAATAAATAAATAAATAAATAAATGACTAGAAATAAAAATAAATGATTAAATTAAATTATTAAACGATTTTATCCTTATTTTATTTTGTTTTATTTTATCCCTTTACGTTGATACCAAACCCATTTCCGCTCTCGGAGATGCTCCAAGTGCTTGTCCATCCAAAAAGCAGCTCAAATATTATCTTCAGCCACTAAAATTCTGTGGAAGGTTCTCCAACAGAGGGAAAAACACACGTCTAAAACACACTGAAATCCAACAGACTCATTTTACATCAGACTCACAGCCAGAAAATTATTTATTTATTTTATTTATTTACACTGAGTGAAAATGTCCCAGAAGATGGTGGACTGGCAAAAAGGCATTCCAGAGGAATTTCTGATGCCCTTCGAGGAATCTCAGAGTCGATCGTTCCTTCGATAACCGAACAGAAGAGATTTATTTAGGAGGTGTGTTTGAGTCATTCAGGTTCATCAAATGATTTTAGATTTATTTTGTTACAATCTATGCAAATTCCAGCCTGTAGCTTTGCAAATTGGTTATAAATCTTTTCTAAGCAGTAAAGATTTGGGGGACTATGGTGGCTCAAGTGGTTAAGGCTCTTGGTCGTTGACCAGAAGATTAGGATTGAAGCCCCAGCACTGCCAAGCTGCCACTATTGGGCACTTGAGCAAGGCCCCCCAACCCCCTCCTGCTCCAGAGGCGCTGCATTATGGCTGACCCTGCTCTCTGACCCCCAACCCCCAATATGTGATTTCACTGTGCAGTAATATATATGTGACAAATAAAGACAACTTTAACTAAATTGTGCTGCTTTGGAGAAAATGTGGCTCAGATTTGAGAAGACACAAGCCTGTCGTTGTGTGTTTGGCTAAAACTATTAGATGAGCATAATTTCCCTGCTTCTTTTCTAGATGCACCCCGAAAGTTTAGCGCATCTCACTGGAGGCTGCAGAACATCGTCCAGGAGTCCATGGACAGCTCGGATGAGGAGTTCTTCGACGCCAGAGGTGAGAGGCGGTGCATTATTTAACACGTTGATACCCCTAGTCATTTTTCCTCTGATTGTTTTTCTCAACAACGCTCAAGTGTCTCAGAGCACGTGTGTGTGTGTGTCTGTTTGCGCACTTGTCGGAGTACAGATAAAACGAATATACACATTCAATATTTGCTGCCGCGATCCGAGCGAGCGTAGCGCTCTTCAATATCACGAGTCCTCAAATCCAATCCATATTAATGGAGTTTGCGCTGGATATTTGAGGACACAAGTGATAAATGCTGGTTGTGATGGAGTGTCTGATTAACCCGATCTGGTGGAATAAAACGATTTGTGATATTGGTGCAGGATGTGTAATCATGAAGGATTTAGATTGAAGGCTTTTTGCTGCCTCTGTCGTTTTTATATATTATAAGAGAATCGTGTGAGAAGGTTTTGGGTTTTCAAGGCCCTCCATCTTGGCTTTCTTGGCCAACCAGGGCAGATTTTTTGGTGTGAAAAGAGATTATGTTGGATTTTTTTTAGAAGAAGGAAAGGCGTGAAGACGCAGGAAGTGACCCTAGGGCTGATTTCTTTCTAGCCCAAGCTGTAGATTCATGGTGATTGTACACTATGTGGTCATAAGTATGTGGACACCCACAAATTTGGACACACGCAATTGTATAAAATCTACTTGTACCACATAGTGTCTTCTAACCGGTTCAAACCCATTCCAGCACGACAATGCGTCTCTGCGCGAAGCAAGGTGCCATGAAAACACAGTGTGGAGGTTAAGGTTAGACTGGAAGAATGTCTCAAGTGTCCTACACAGAGACCCAACTCTGACTCAAACTCCACTGAACACCTGGAATTGACTGAACCCCAGACCTCCATTAATATTTTTTTAGATGAATGAACACAAATCTGATGAATGAGATGTTCATATGAATATCATGGTCAAGTGTCCACAAAGTACAAAATAGTGATAGACTTCCATCCTGATCTTTCCATCCACAGCCGTGGAGTCTGGACATTATTATCTCAAACAATAAACCGCGTCTTGTCTTGTACTGTTGCTTCATTGGAATTTTCCCCTCAAGATTGATCTCACTTTCTACTGCGAACACATCACTCGCACCGCCTTCACATCGCTTTACACACCAAGCGTGACGTCCTTGACCAATTTCCCATTACATCGGCGAAAACAAAAGCGTGGACGCTTGCCAGCGACTGCAGCGACCTCGTGTCACTTCGCTTTCCCTTCATTCGCTTTCGTATTGTTTTCTCCTCTCGTGTCGATGCGAGGATTTGCTCCGTTTCCTCTCCTCTAATTGCACACACCAAAATCCCCAGTGTTCAATTATCTCAAACTCTTCACTTCTATTATGTTTCATCCCCATGCTGTGGAACATGTTCCTGTGAGGTACGGCGTGATGCAGGCGAGCATTTTAAACAGTGAATAAAACACAAGTGCTATCAGTTTAAATCAATTCATTTTGTGTGTGTGTGTGTGTGTGTGTATGTGTGTGTGCACAGAGCTGCTGTGAGCAGATAATAATCAATATCCTGAGCAATTATATCACAGATTTTTAACAATTACAATTTCATTTACAATCTTATTAACAGTCTTATTAACATTTTGTATTTAGTAAAAAAAAAACATAACATAACATGATAACATTTATAAAGAATGTTTTTTATATGTAAAAAAGATATTAAATAATAATGAATATAAATATAATAATATATAAAAAATAATACATTTTTATTACAGAAAAAAACCCTTTTCAACAATACAGTAGTGCTGCAAAATTAAAAAAAACAAACAAATTTTTTAAATTATATATATATATATAAATATATATATATATATATATATATATATATATATATATATATAAATATATATATATATATATATATAAAATATAATAATAATAATATAATATAATATAATATAATATAATATAATATAATATAATATAATATAATATAATATAATATAATATAAATGTATTTTTATAAAATACTTTTTCAGAAAATGACATTTATAATGTTTATTGAAAATTTAAAATATTTATTACTGAAAGGAGAATAAATAAAAAAAAAGCAAATGTAAATTTACAATTTTTTTGCAATCTTTTAAATTTAATTATTTCTTTGTTTTCATGATTTCCCCCCATCTCTGTTTTGAATGTTATTTGTTGTTGAATTTTTTGTTGTTGTATCTTTAATTGTTGCTGTTATTTTCTTTATTGTTTTGCCTTTAATTGTTGTCTTTGCTGCGCTCTTGTCTGCTCTTGAATGATTGATATTATTCAAGCTCAAATTTCAGTCAGTGAACATGATTTTATTTATTTATTTACTTTGCCTCCTGGTGGTCCTGTGGCAGAATCCTGCACGCTTATTGCCGTCGGCCCGGGTTCGAGTCCCAGCCAGGGTGCTAACCCCAGACACTGAAGAGTTACCTCTCAGTGCCGGTCCCGAGCCCAGGTTAAGTGGGAGAGTTGTCAGGAAGGGAATCTGATGTCAAATCGAAAATGATCCACTCTGGCGACCCCAAATTTATTTATTTAGAAAATTGCCTGCTTATTGTTGTGGCATATTTTCCTGAAGTCTTCAGGTGTTGAGTAACGCTGTACTTCCAGCGCTGTGAACATGTCAAACGTTTCCATAGAAATGGAGATGCTATTAAATTCACATTGCACGGTTTTATCATGTCTCTGCTGGATCCTGTCCCAAATGTTTAATGAGGCCATTTGTCCAGAGCTGGAAAGCAGATCGTCTCATTTATCAGCAGGATCCGTTTATCATAACCAGCTTTCATGGGTCTGAAGTGCTCGCTTTCTCCCCTGTTTATTATCCCGTAAACTGTCCAAACATGCCAAACGTTACAAATTAAAACACATTTATCATGGACCCATGCTTGCTAATTAATATTCCCATTCATTTGTTAATCTTTACGGTTAAATTCAAGTAAATAAACAATTGTTCGCTTATATTTCTAACACGTAAACCTTTCTCTTCATGTTTTAGCCGGCATACCTGCTCTCTGCAAAGTTCTACCGGAATATTATTGTAAATAAAAACTCTACAGAAAAGATGAAATATTATGCCTTCAGCCTTAAATCAGATTTTACATAATCCCAACCACAAAAATAAATAAATACAGAAGCATTACTGCGGCAAGGATTGATGTTCTGGATCGTACATGCCTCAGGATATAGCTAAGCAGTGTGTCATGATAGCACTATGCTAAATAGTGAATAAACAGGAAGTAAACATACCCCTATTCTTTTAATAATATGATAAAAAAGAGAAGATTACACAACAGGGTTATTCAGCTAATATTTGTAAAGGTGTACTTATGTAAAGATGCCTGACGTTTTTTTCTGGAACGAGCCAGATAAGCAACTAACCTGACTGAATGCTGGCATTTATCTCTCAATTCTTAACAAATGAATAAAGAATAAACCTATACTTCTCTATCCCAATATGGTTTTAATCAACTTGGCAGCTAATGGGAATAAAAATACACTGTGTGAAAGCCCTGGATTTTCTGACTACATTCCCCTCCAAAAGTATTGGAACGATCCACTTGTTTATGCTGTACATCAGAAAAATTTGGTTTTAACATTCAAAGAAGGATTTGAGATGAGATTTTCATGCTTTGAATTTTTATTTCCTGCTATTCATCTCAGGATGAGTTAAACATAAAATATAGAATATTTGTATCAGATAACCTGATTTTTGAGCAAGCAAAAGTATTGGAACACAGGCTTCATCAAAACATCAAAACCTGTGACTCACTGGCATCAACCCCTTTCTTCTTTCCTAAAACTTTTGTTTGTCTTCACTCTCCTCTCCAGGATGTGAAATGCTGCTCAGTCGGATTAAGATCTGTTGATTGACCTGCCCAGTCTAAAAGCTTCCACTTTGTTTTTCCCCTGATGATGGAGTCCTTTGTTGAGTGGGCAGCGCCCTTTGGTTCATCGTCTTGCTGAATGATGAAGTTCCTTTCCGGTTAATTTAGATGCATTTCCTCGTAAATAAACAGACCAGAATGTTTCTGTAATCCTCTGAAATCATTCTGCTGCCACCATTATCAGTAAAGATTAGTGAGAATGTTCCAGCAGCAGCCTTGCAAGCCCAAGCTTTCATCACGCCACCAACACCACCATGTTTCACAGAGGAGCTTTCTGTCACTTTTATAGAGGTTCTGTTTCAATTAGTCCAATCACTGTTTTGATTATTACTGCGGATGAGAGGTTTGGATCTTGTGGTATAGCCTCGATAGCTCTGTTCTTGAGGTCTACCTGGAATGGTGGATGGTGTCCTCACCACTGCCACATGGAGGTTGTTGGTGATGTCACTGATTGCCATTTTTGGGTTTTTCTTCACAGCTCTCACAATCTTTCTGTCTTCAACAGTTATTGTTTTCTTTGGCTGACCAGTTCGGGGTCTGTTGCTCAGTACACCAGTCCTTAATTTTTTCAGGACATTCTAAATCGTTATATTGGTGATACCCAGTGTTTGTGATTGACTTTCTTTCTTTTCTCAGCTTCAAAACAGACAAATAGCCAGCTGCTCTCTCATCTTCACGCTGGATTATCCTTCCTTACAACAAGTGCAGCCTTCACAAGTGAAACCAAGGTCAGATTTTCAGAATCGACATCAAGAAACACCAGTCAATCACGTGTTCCAATCATTTTGCTTGGGTTGTATGATACAAAAGACACCAGAAAACAAAAGCTGAAATTTTAAACCCCTTTTCTCAAAACTCAAAATCGAACGAATTGGGTCTTGCCGTTCCAATACTTTTGGAGGGGGCTGTATGGCTGTAGCCATGTCGCCAGTCTCTGGGCAAATGTGCTGCTTTCAGCTGAATAATTGGCGCGTAGCAGCAACAGAGGATCAGCTCCAGAAATCTGGGCTGATTTTTTTCCCTCCATACATTTCCATACATCTGCTACCGTATATAAAATTAAAGTCCAGTGTTTTGTCATTGGATTTCAACCTTTTCTTTTCACACCACAAAACCTACATAGGTTTCTCACCCCAGATTTCAGTAAGGTAGGACGATATCCTCAAACACAATCCAAGAGGCTATCACACTTGACGTACGTAATCGGCAGGTGCAAGTCAAAATCGTTCATTCATCCAGAACACGGCTTCCCTAGCAGCTCTATTCGTGCGCTTTTAGTCATAACTGTGTTCACAACATATTTTAGAGCAATTTTCCAGTCCAACTACATCACAAAAGACCTGACTTTTTTTTTTTCTCTGCATGGAAAACTAGGTCACACGTTTGCAGACGTCATCAAGACCATAATCCCCCCTTTTTTCCCCCCTCACTATAATATTTTGCAATATCTCTTACATTAGGAATTGTTATGCACGTCATAAACACACTGCCTGATCTTACACTTTGTCTTGGATTAGATGGAAGCATGGTGGCTTAGTGGTTAGCACTCTCCCTGTGCCTGCGTGGGTTTACTCCGGTTTCCTCCCACAGTCCAAAAACATGTACATTAGGTTGATTGGTAATTCTAAATTGCCCATAAGAGTGAGAGTGTGGTTGTCTGTCTATATGTGTGATGGACTGGTGACCTGTCCAGGGCGTACCCCTGCCTTTCACCCAATGTGTGCTGGGATAGGCTCCAGCAGATCCCCGTGACCCTAATTAGGAATAAAGCGGGTATAGAAAATGGAATATTGAATATTTAGCAGCAAAAAAAAGGGTGATTTTTAAATAAACCCAATCCGGCAACCCTGTCACTTCTTGTCCTCCTGTACTGAACATGATTAAAGTTAAAACTATTTTTAATTTCGTTATAAACAGCTGATAGGTGTATATGCTAGGGGTCTGCCTCATCTTCACTTATGGATGAAGCAAAAAACAAACAAAACATTTATTTACTGATCCACCATAAACACATATCCCCCATTTTTTAGGTGTGAAATGTCTAAATAATGGTTTGGTGTTCGTTTCAGTAACTATAATGACGCGAACATTATTCCTGCAGAACGTTTGATATTGCCGCATTAGTATTCTGCGTCGGTTCGCGTCTGTTGGGAGATTTATTTTTGGTTTGTTTTCTTCTCTCCTTCTCTCTTTGATGTCACAGCGTGCCTCATTGTTCTCTCTGTGTTTTTTTCCCCCCTCTTCTTCTCTCCATCTCTCATTCTGTCATTTGCTATCATTGTCAATCTTTCTCTCAGACATTATGAATATTCAGCCTGACTGTCGAGGTACCTGAAGGTGCTTGTCAGGATCGATACGCCGGAACATTCTTGACAGAAAGGCGTCCTCGTTTCAGAGCTGCTGTCACTGATGATTTTTTGGGAGCAATGAACAGAAAGATATACACACACTTACTCACACACAACTCACCCCTGCTTAGATACACATCTCAATCACGGGTGGAGTACTAGTATTATTAAATCTCCCAGAGAAAGAAGTGAAATTATAAAGTGTAACTGAACGACTAAAAGACACTGAGATTTATCAGTTTGTGTTTCATTTAATATATGATAAGAAAGCTTAATAATTCTAATGTACTAATACTAATGGGGTTAGGGGGTCAGAGGTAGGGTTTGTGGATAGGGTTAAGGGTTAGAGTTAGGTGTAATGGGAAGGGTTTGGGGTCAGAGTTTAGGTTTAAGGGTTAAGGTTTGGGTTTGGGGTTAGTGGAAGGGTTTAGGGTTAGGGATTTAGGTTTAAGGGTTAGGGGTTAAGGGAAGAGTTTGGGGTTAAGGTTTGGGTTTAGGGGTTAGAGGTGGGGTTGGAAGAAGAGTTTGGGGTTAGGGTTTAGTTTTAGATTTGAGGGTAGGGGTTGGTCTAAGGATTGTGGTTAAGGATTAGAATAGGGTTAGGTTTAAGTATAAAGGGTTATGGGTTTTTAGTGGGGTGAAGGGTTAGGGTTTAAGTGGAAGCTTTAGGGTTGGAGTTAGAACAGGGTTAAGTGTTAGGGTTTAAGCAGAAGATTTAGCGTTGGGGTTAGGGTTTACGGGAAAGGTTTGGGTTGGGGTAAGAATTGGATTTAGGGTTTAAGGGGAAGGTTTAGTGCTGGGCTTAGGGTTAGAACAGGGTTATTGTTTAAGGGGATGGTATAGGGTTGGGGTTATGGTTAGAACATGGTTAGGGTTTTAAGGGGAGGGGTTCGGGTTAGTATAGTGTTGGGGTTTAAGGGAAAGGTTTAGGGTTGGGGTTAGAATTGGGTTAGGGTTAGAACAAGGTTAGGGTTTAAGGGGCGGGGTTGGGGTTAGGGTTAGAACAGGGTTAGGGTTTAAGGGAACGAGTTGGGGTTAGAATTGGATTTAGGGTTTAAGGGAAAGGGTTGGGGTTAGAATAGGGTTGGAGTTAGAACTGGATTTAGGGTTTAAGGGAAAGGGTTGGGTTTGGGGTTAGAACAGGGTTAGAGTTTAAGAGGAGGGGTTAGGGTTAGAACTAGGGTTTAAGGGGAAGGATGGGGTTAGAATTGGATTTAGGTTTGGGGTTAGAATTATAGTAAGGATAAGAAATAATACTAATTTCCCTTTTTAATATTAAAAGTCAAACATAGAATTTATGGATTATTAGAAGTCAGTATAAATTATTTTAAGACTCTGATGGCTTTTATGTCTATATGATATTTGTTGTAGTTTTATAATCTTGTAATAATGGGTTAGGGTTAGGTTGTGTGCAATAGGGTTCTGCAGGAGGTTTTTCCCTTCTCACAGATGATCCTGATTGTGATTATTGATTAGCCATGAATAGGTGATTAGGTCCGAACTTTTAACTATAAAAAAAAAAAAGACAGGAAATGGGCATTTCCATTATTTCAGGTTTTCAGTAGAGTAGAGGGACGGCATGAAAGCGTTATCAGCCGTGTAGTCGGGGACTGCTTGCTGGCACCGGCAAGTATGAAAACTCTAGATCAGTAATATGCAGTAAACAGTAAAATAAAACTACATTTTCAACGTAATCCTTTTATAAGAAATCGGTTGTCTGACTTTTTCACTGCTCAACTCATCACCAGTAACATGTGTAATGACCATCTGTGATTTTAAACCTTTAGTTTTTTTGTACAATAAACATCTGGCAGCATGAATTATCAATTCAATACAGAGTATTGGAAAAAAAAAAAGATGAGTGCAACTACAAAATAAAATAACAAAAAAAAGCTTTGAGTACACATCTGTATAAAATATCTGTAAAAGTAAACATCTGTCTAAAATATAAAATATCTGTAAATAAATATAAGCCGTCTAAACTGTCAAAAGGTATTTCTTAAAAGCTGAAACAAAAAAAGAGGAAAGGTGAAATAGATTGATGCATATATTAATCAATAAATTAAACTTAAAGAGAGAATATTGTTGTGCAGTATGTAAACATCGGTACGGAGCAGCAACATGAGAGATATTGTCACAGCAGAGGCACATTGATGACGCAAAATACGAAAGAAATCTAGTACAAGGATGCCAACTCAAAGAAAGCTGAATCTGCAGGAGCTCCTCCAGCAGATATTATACCTCTAACACCACCGCAGCCTGCAGCGATCCAGCCGAGACTCCAGCAGAGACTGTTTGTGTTGGCTGTTTGTTTCCGTGCCTCGGAGTCTGTGTTCACCATGTAATTAAAATCCTGAGAGAAAGTGTTTAACTCCTCTACATCACCTCGCTTCCAGCCAATCACTAACAGGAAATAGATACTCCGGGTGTAGCTCTCAGTGTAAATACCCCATTTCAGAAAGATCTAGAATGATAAAGCAGGTAGATTACACATACACACACACACACACAGCAGTTACACCGATCAGGCATAACATTCTGAGCAGTGAGAGGTGAAGTGAATAAGACTGATGATCTCCTCATCATGGCACCTGTTAGTGGGTGGGATATATTAGGCAGCAAGTGAACATTTTGTCCTCATAGTTGATGTTAGAAGCAGCAAAAATGGACAAGTGTAAGGATTTGAGAGAGATTAACGAAGGGCCAAATTGTGATGTCTAGACCACTGGATCAGAGAATCTCTAAACTGCAGCTCTTGTGGGGTGTTCCCGGTCTGCAGTGGTCAGTGTCTATCAAAAGTGGTCCAAGGAAAGAACAGTGGTGAACCAGTGACAGGGTCATGGGCAGCCAAGGCTCATTGATGCACATGGGGAGCGAAGGCTGGCCCGTGTGTTCTGATCCAACAGACAAGCTTCTGTTGCTCAGATTGCTGAAGAAGTTAATGCTGGTTCTGATAGAAAGGGGTCAGAATACACAGTGCATCGCAGTTTGTTGCATATGGGGCTGCATAGTCACAGACCAGTCAGGAATGGTTTGATGAGCACCACAACAAGTTTGAGGTGTTGACTTGGCCTCCAAATTCCCCAGATCTCAATCCAATCCAGCATCTGTGGGATGTGCTGGACAGACAAGTCCGATCCATGGAGGCCCCACCTCACAACTTACAGGACTTAAAGGATCTGATGCTAACATCTTGGTGCCACAGCACACCTTCAGGGATTTAGTGGAGTCCATGCCTCCACGGGTCAGGGCTGTTTTGAACAGCAAAACAGGGACCAACACAATATTAGGCAGGTGGTCATAATGTTATGCCTGATTGATATATTAAACACAATTACATCACACTTTTCTTTTTTTTTTTAAAAAAAAACAACCTTATATAACTGTAGACAAATCGAAAATAGAACAGGGATAAAAAATAGTGAAACTGTATTTTAAAAAAAAAATGGGATTTAAAAGTAAAATAAAAGAAGATAAAATGTAATTAATTGTACAAAAGAGATACATGTGAATAATTTTTTTTTTTAATTACCATATAATTCTTTATTTCTAGGAGCAAATTCTGAAAATTAGAAACAAAAAACAAACTTGAAATCCTGAAAATTTTGAAGCTGTCAAGAAATTATAATAATTTTACAAATATTTTCATTTTTTCCCCTTTTTGTCGAAAACAAATCTTGTAATCTGATACTGACTCAAAATATCTTAATATTTTAATTTTAACCAAATGTTTTTTTTTTCTATCTAGAAACAAATGCGGAAAATTAGAAAGAAAAACAAAAAGAAAATAAAAAATCTCGAATCTTTTAAGCATCAAGAAATTGAAGGACTAGAAACTGAAATCATGTACTTTAGTCAGGTATTTTTATTTATTTATTTTATTTATTTATTTATTTTACATTTTTTTGCAGAAAAACATTTTAAATGTTTTTTTGCACAATAAACATCTGGCAGCATGAATAAAAATTTGATTTTATTTTTTTCACGCTTAGCCTCCAGACTCGGCACATAATAACCTCAACCCATGTACTGACCTGCGCATATGTCAATACAACACTCTACACAAATATATTTAAATTACATTTTCTTAAACTACAAAACATCTACATAGAGATACAGCTCTAAGAAAAGTAATGGCACCTCACTGATGTCACCTTACACCTTATTCTCTGAACCGATTTATTCTACCAGCTCAAATTCACAGCTTTCCAAGAGCTCTACATAGAACCTGCTTTTCTGGAAGGTTCTAGTGGCCGAGTACCAAACCTCTCTCTCTTCTAAACAGATGTGCTGCTTAGAGCTGAAAATAAGCAAGTCTTTAACAGAATGAGTTTGTCAGTGATGTTATCTCATGCTACTCATCCCCCAGCACTTACTTTACAGCTCAAATCTGAGAAACAGTGGGGTTTTCTCCTCCAGACGTTCCAGTGGTTGTGGACTGGACCATGCAGCCTCCGGCTAGAGCTTAATGAGCGAGTGTAATGATAATGACATGAGTTTCTGCGAGTCTGTTTGACATACCAGATTTCATTCTCACACGCTGCCTAGTTAGCTCACAGCTGGAGGTGAAGACCGATGCAGACAGCGTGATCCATCTTCATTAGATCATTTCTTTTTTTTTTCCCTCTCTCTCTCTAGGCTTTACCCCATTTTCTTTCCCCGTTGCTTCCCAGACAGCTATTTTTAGCCCTTGCGCTTGATTTTGTTCAGCTCTTTCAGCCTCTGTGTGGTTTAATGTCTTCAACTTGCAGTGAGATTATGTGCTACAGCAGGACTGGTGTACATCACTTCAGTGTAGAGCAGGTGACTTCACATAAACTCCACTGGAGACACTGCCTGAGGGAAGACTGTCTTTTACCATCAATAATCCAGTGATTATTCCCTACAATGTCACCGTCCATCCATTCATTTATTCATTCATTCATTCTTTTATCCATCCATCCATCCTTATATCTATCTGTCCATCTGTTTATCCATCCTATCCATCTGTCCATCCATCCTGTCCATCCTGCCTATCCATCCATCCATCCATCCATCTATTCATTCATTAATTCATTCATTTCCTGTATCCTGTTTATCCTACACAGGGTTTTGAGGAACCTACTACATCATTATTCCATCACTCCATTATTCCATCACTCCGTTGTTCCATCACTACATCACTCCATTATTCCATCAGTCCATTATTCCATGACTACATCACTCCATTATTCCATCAGTTCATTATTCCATCACTACATCACTCCATTATTCCATCAGTCCATTATTCCATGACTACATCAGTCCATTATTCCATGACTACATCACTCCATTATTCCATCAGTTCATTATTCCATCACTACATCACTCCATTATTCCATCACTCCATCAATCTTTTATTCCATCACTACATCATTCCATTATTCCATCAATACATCACTCCATCACCACACCATTCCATCTCTCCATCACTACACAATTTCATTATTCTACCACTCCATCATACCATTATTTCATCACTCCATCAATCCATCACTGTATCACTTCATCATTCCGTCACTCCATCATTTCATCACGCCAACACACCATCAATGCATCACAACATCAATTCATCATTCTATCACTCCATCACATCATCATTTCATCGTTCCACCACTTCATCCTGCCATTATTTCATCACTCCCTCACTCCATCACTCCAGGTAAATGGAGAGAATGGTGAGGGATCTCTGAAAATGTTCCCTAATTGGATTTATTCTTTATTCTCAGAAAGAGCCCACAGCTCCGTCTTTTCTTTCCGTTCATCTCACATTCACGTTACAGTAAAGTAACTTTACAGGATCACCAGTACATTCATGCAATTATCAACACGGCGGATTCCTAAAAAAAAGAATAACAGTGAGGTTTTTCTCCCTGACACAAAGCACAGGAACTCAGAGAGATTGTGGACAATGGCTGCTTCAAATCATTCGCTTTGATGGATTTAATTATCAACGTGAACTAATAAGTTCGACTGCGCCGAGCAAAAGGAAATTGCTTGTTAGAAATGATCTGAGTAAACATAGCTAATTAGTCCTTCCCTCCCGAGAACTCCATTAGAGCACCGTTCCCAAAGCAGAGCTGAAATGCTGTTTGGACTGAGATTGTGTTTGTCTTCTTGTTGTGCCAGATGTTATGGAGGGGAAGACAGCCATCCTGCTGGAGATGAGCCAGTGGAACTCCAATGATTTGGTGGAGCAGATCGAGACCTTGGGACACCTGGAGCGCTCACGAGGTACGAACCTACTACGCCTTCCACAGATCACCTGCAGATTCGAATAATAAATAATAAACACAACTCACACACTGACCCGCACACTGAATGGCTCCTTCATGATCTCACCTTACACGTTCACATTCGGACTATTATTATACTTTTATTACACTCAGCTCAGATTCACAGGGATCTACATAGAACCTATTTTTCTGGAAGGTTCTTAAAAAATCCCAGGCTTCTATATAGAACCCTGAGGAAAGTCTTTAAGTTGTCTTTATTTGTCACATATACATTACTGCACAGTGAAATGGCATATCCCGTCTTTGGGGGTTGAGGTCAGAGCACAGGGTTATCCATGATGCAGCACCCCTGGAGCAAGAGGGGGTTGGGGGGCCTTGCTCAAGTGCCCAATGGTGGCAGCTTGGCAGTGCTGGGACTTGAATCCCAATCTTCTGGTCAATGACCCAGAGCCTTAACCACTTGAGCCATCACCTCCACTTGTTGGGCAGAAGAAATTCCTCTGGTGGAGTCATTTCAAAACTCCTGAAAGTAATGGCACCTTACACATTCTATGGACTATAGAACCACTTTATTATAAAAGCTCGGATTCACAGGGTTCTACATAGAACCTTTTAAACACTAAAGTTCACAGCCCTTCAAGAGCTCTACATAGATCATTCGTTTCCATAACGTTTTATTGGCCGGGTACAAAACCTCAGGGTTCTATGTAGAACCCTGAGGAACCTCTTTGGTGTAGAGAAGAAATTCCTCCTCTGGAAACATAAACACGGCATTTCAAATCTCCTAAAAGTAATGGCACCTTAATGATGTCACTTAAAAAAAAATTGCAGACTATACAACTGTTTTATTATAACAGTTAAAATTTCCAGGGTTCTATGTAGAACCTTTTTTCTGGGAGGTTCTGCTGGCTGGGTACAAAACCTCAGGGTTCTATATAGAACTCTTTGTAATAGAGAAGAAATATCTCCTCTGGAATCATAAACACATCATTTCAAATCTCCTGAAAGTAATGGCACCTTAATGACCTTTTTTTCTAGAAGGTTCTTCTGGCTGACCACAAAACCGCCATGCTTCTATATAGAATGCTCTATTTGTGTCGAGAAGAATCTCCTCCTCGGGCTCCTTCTCCGGTGGAGAAGAGAAGGTTGTGTGATGGTGTGCGTCTTATGTATGCACCGTGTTATCTCCTGCTGCGTGACTGAATGGAGGTGGCGAGAGGGGAAGAAGATCACACAGTGACTAATTCTGCACGGCTGAGATAATCACCATATTGCCACTCTCACTCTCTAAAACCTTATTAGCTCGGCAGGATGTGCAGAGTCTGGCAGAGCGCCTCGCGAACACACGCCGAACCTCTGCCTTAATATAGCGTCTCGCTAATGCGTGTGGCATCTCAGAGAAATGATTTGTGTGTAAATAGGCTTGCGGACCGATTATTAACCGAGCCGCGCGCTGCTGGGGACGATTACGGCGTCAGAGCGCGACTGTTGCGGATGAGATCGGCTTCCCACGGTCAGCGTCTGGAGGTTTTAGTTCACATGAGTGGGTTTTGTGGAGGTTCATCAGGAGAGTAGAAGTGATCAGTAGAAGTTATCAGTGAACACACACACACACACACACACACCCCGTGCTGTTCTACACAAACATAACCGCAATAAACGTCAGGCTTTCACACAACACAATATGGTTCTGTATGTAAATATCTGATACGGTTGCCTTCCATCACTGTGTGAGCTGCGTCCACGATCCTGAGTCGGTGAAGTGTGTTACTCTGTGTGTGTGTGTGTGTGTGTGTGTGTGTGTAGGTCAGAAACCTGACAACCATTACAACACTGAGTTTAGGAATAAACAAAACACCACAATTTTTAGCTTTATTGTTTGTTTGTGTTTCTGAATTTGCAGTTGTGTTTGTCTTTTGGCTTTTCTTTGCTCTTTAGGGATTAGGGTTTGTAGTTTGTTTGTTGTTATTTCTAATTGCTGTTGTTTGTAGTTTTGTTGTTTATTTGTTTTTGATGTTGTTTATTTGTTTTGCTGCTTGTTTGTTTTTGCTGTTTTTTTATGTTTTTGTTGTTGTTTTATTTGTTTTTGCTGTTTGTTTTGTTTTTGCTGCTTATTTGTTTTTGCTATTTATTTGTTTTAGCTGTTGTTTATTTGTTTAGAGAGAGAGGGAGAGTGAGTGAGTGAGTGAGTGAGTGAGTGAGTGAGTGAGTGAGTGAGAGAGAGAGAGAGAGAGAGAGAATGAGGGAATGAGGGGGAGGGGTGAGAGAGAGGGAGAGAGAGTGAGAGAATGAGAGAGAGTGAGTGAGAGTGATAGGGAAGGAGTAGGAGTAAGGGAGTGAGAGTGAGGGAAGGAGAGAGGGGGAGAGGGATTGATAGAGAAGGAGAAGGAGGGCGAGAGAGTGAGAGGGAAGGAGAGAGTGAGAGGGAAGGAGAGAGAGTGAGAGGGAAGGGGAGAGAGGGAGAGTGGGGGGGGAGTGAAAGGGATTTAGAGAGAGGGAGACTGAGAGGGGGGAAGAGAGAGGGAGATGGAAGGAGAGAGAGGGAGATAGAGGGAAAGTGAGAAAGGGAGTGAGAGTGAGAAGGATTGAGAAGGGGGGTGGAAGGAGAGAGAGAGAGAGAGAGACAGAGAGAGAGACAGAGAGAGAGACAGAGAGAGAGAGAGACAGAGAGAGAGACAGAGAGAGAGACAGAGAGAGAGAGAGAGAGAGAGTCTGTTACACACATGATATTGGTCAGCGGCTCTGTGGAAGTGAACACACTAAATGTCTTGTAGCTGCTAATTAAATTCCCTCGTCCTCATTAATGATGAAGGATTATATTTATTGTATTTGAAGACAGAGAGATGATGAGAAAGTGTGTGATGCAGCATGATGAAGATCTCAGGAACGTCTAGCAGTGAAAATGAGATT
Source organism: Hemibagrus wyckioides (assembly GCF_019097595.1). Lineage (NCBI taxonomy): Eukaryota > Metazoa > Chordata > Actinopteri > Siluriformes > Bagridae > Hemibagrus > Hemibagrus wyckioides. Next base: position 18,999,162 of record NC_080727.1, read on the forward strand.
CAGTCTGGAGTGGTCATCCCACACATTCACACCAAACCACCTTAAAGGACCAGTGTAACATACAGTATCAGTAACAAACCCTGGATGGTCAAAAGTTAGTGCGCCCCTGACCATCACACCCATACGAACTTCTTCACCAACATCAGAAGCACACAGATGTGTAGAAGGTCTTTCAACACTTCTTCACTGGAACTAACCGGCTTGATCCAGTTCTAGCATGACAATACATCTGTGTACAAAGCCTGGACTGGAGCAACTCGAGTGTCCAGCACAGAGCCCTGACTCTCTCTCTCTCTCTCTCTCTCTCTCTTCCTTCCTTCCTTCCTTCCTTCCTTCCTTCATTTTTTCCTTCCTTAATTCCTTCCTTCCTTCCTTCCTTCCTTTGGGACGTTCCCAAGATCTTCATCATCTTCATCTCTCTCTCTCTCTCTCTCTCTCTCTCTCTCTCTCTCTCTCTCTCTCTCTTTCTTTCTTTCTTTCTTTCTTTCTCACTTCCTTCCTTCCTTCCTTCCTTTCTTTCTTTCTTTCTTTCTTTCTTTCTTTCTTTCTTTCTTTCTTTCTTTCTTTCTTTCTTTCTTTCTTTCTTTCTTTCTTTCTTCCTTTCTTCCTTCCTTTCTTTCTTTCTTTCTCACTGTTTTCTGCTACACAATAGCAAAGTTTTTAGATCTTCATATAACTCATTTTTCAGATACTGAATGTAACGTGAGGAAAAAAAAAGTTGTAGGAAGGAGCAACACACCAACACGTTGTTGATTCTTTTCCCGTAACCGCATTCCATGTCATCTTATATTCCCTACATCATGTTGTTTTATATAACGATGCACTTCATCAGGTCATATTGATCGAGCTGATTAGGAAAAACAAGAAATGATGATGTTGTGAGGTTAAAGCGTTTGGTGTAAGTGGTTTGAGGTGAACCCGCTGTGTTACATGCCCCCGCTGGGCAGCTTGGAGGCAGATCAGCGTTGGCTGATGAAACGCCAATAAACAACAAGTGCTTTACTCCGCCATGATATTTATTTTTAACACAATCGCTCATCAAACATTCATAGCAATTATTAATATTGAACTGTTTGTCTGGTGACGGCCGGATTTATGTCTGCATTCGCAGTTGCAGCGTTGTCAAGCTACTGAACACGATATCAAACATTTATTAGGTAAGTGAAGGAAAATTAAAGCTGGGATTGTAGCTCCGGGGATAGACGCCCTTATCTGAATAATTGCTTGTCCTGAGAAGTTGGATCGGAGAGCTGTAATTTGAGGCATGATGTTTATTTTAAAGGAGAAAATAAAAAGATTTCACTTTTTTAGTTCTCCATCTTTTCACACACACACACACACACACACACACACACACACACACACACAAACACAAACACACACACACAGGACCAGTTACAGTTAGATGGAAATTTGTGACTCAGTATAAGTCTGCAGTAGAAAGTGTTCAGGAAAGTGTGTGTGTGTGTGTGTTAATGATCACAGTGATCATTTAGATTTTCATCAGTTCCTCTCTTCACGGTGGATGTTTGATCTCTTTTTTATTGGAGAAATATGTACAAAACATGTACAATGTACTTGGCAAAGAGCAAAATGTCTTCTGTGTTTTCCTTATCCATACAAAAATCAGCAAAATCTTCCTTCTGCAATTAGACATGTATATACACCGATCAGACATAACATTATGACCAGTGACAGGTGAGGTGAATAGCACTGATGATCTCCTCATCATGGCACCTGATAGTGGGTGGGATATATTAGGCAGCAAGTGATCATTTTGTCCTCAAAGTTGATGTTAGAAGCAGGAAAAATGGACAAGAGTAAGGATTTGAGCGAGTTTGACGAAGGACCAAATTGTGATGGCTAGACCACTGGATCAGAGCATCTCCAAAACTGCAGCTCTTGTGGGGTGTTCCCGGTCTGCAGTGGTCAGTGTCTATCAAAAGTGGTCCAAGGAAGGAACAGTGGTGAACCAGCAACAGGGTCAAGGCTCATTGATGCAGGTGGGGAGTGAAGGCTGGCCCGTGTGATCTGATCCAACAGACGAGCTACTGTTGCTTAAATTGCTGAAGAAGTTAATGCTGGTTCTGATAGAAAGGTGTCAGAATACACAGTGCATCAAAGTTTGTTGTGTATGCGCCTGCATATGCAACAGACCAGGCAAGGTGCCCATGCTGACCCCTGTGCAATGCCGAACAGTGGGCATGTGAGCATCAGAACTGGACCAGCAGTGGAAGAAGGTGGCCTGGTTTGATGAATCATGTTTTCTTATTATGAAATCATGTTATGCCTATTATGTCATAATGTTATGCTATAATACAAATAAACATGTGCCTATATTCCATCATACAGAATATTCCTAATATGGACATCTTCATGATCTTCTGACCCGTGTCATGTACAGGACATCAACACTACATAAAGAATGATCACATCACACACACACACACACACCAGCCTCCTACTTCTTGCTGTCACAGGCGTGATTCATCCAGCGTTAATTAACACCTCAATTGTTTGCCTTCCGCAATTATCTGATTACGAAAGCCCACAATGCAACCTAAAAGCTCACGTAACCCGAGTGATGATAATAACCATCTTTTGTGAATGTGTTGACCGGGTTTACGTGTTTTCGTGTTCTGATGAATCCTCTGTGTTCACTGCACTTCGTTCCAGCTGTCCTGAGCACTGCTCGCTAATCCAATTTCACCGAGTTGAGCACGATCCGATGCACACCGACGAAGGAGATCAGCATCCAGCCATCAGACAGAGCTTCTCAAACTTTTCACTGCCTTTCCAGAGTTTCAGATTTACCCCAAAGATCCCATATTATGCCAGATTATTTTATTGGTGTCAATAAACCGATTACGATGCTAATGATGATTAATGATAACCCTTGCTACGAGTTGATGAGTTAGAGTTGAGAGGAACTAGATGTAAGTGAGCTGGATCCATAAACAGTGGTTAATAATCTTCTGAAATTTTATAAGTCCTAATAATCTGAGAAAAGACAAAAAAGAAAGAATGAATGAACCGAAATTGGCTTTTGACAAGTGTTTGTTTTGCCGAAACGGACAGCTCGAATCACCAGAGTTGTTACACTTTCAGCTCCTTTCAGCTTAAGGCTTTTTTTCTCCCCTCTCTTCCACAGAAAGCCTGTACAGACTGAGACACCCTCGCTGTGCGCCGCAGAGCAGTGTAGACGGTCTGGAGGACATGGAGGTGAGCGCACTCATCCCCCCCCCCTCGTCTGAAGGTCACAGACATACGGCTGATATCTGAGCTGATCTGGATAATCAGATTTGAACCCACATTATATAGGAACCCACATTAGAGTAGCAACGGGATTCAATTTTATCTAGGTTTTGAGTCTTGTCGGTTTTCCGAGGTCGAATGACGTTTTTTCCCGTTTGTGTCATTCTGCAGAGGAAATGCAGGACCCAGCTGTTGATCCTGGTCATTCACGGAGGTCACATTCTAGACTCCGGAGGCGGCGATCCAGGTGGGAAGGTGGGAGATGCTGCTACTCTGGGGTCGGTGTTGGAACGGGTTGCGCGAGCTCACTTCCAGGAAGCAGCAGACAGCATGCTGGTGCGCTTGGTGACCTGCCCTCCTGTGTGCGCTGAAGCCTTCTCGCTCGTCTCGCAGTGAGTTCTTTATTGAGTTGCCTTTATTTGTCACATATACATTACTGCACAGTGAAATTCTTTCTTTGTATATCCCATCCTTAGCGGTTTTGGGGTCAGAGCGGGGTCAGCCATGAAACAGCGCACCTGGAGCCAGGTGGGTTGGGGCGGGACGCTGTTTCTTGGCTGACCCTGCGCTCTGACCCCAAAACCACTAAGGATAGGATATGTGAAGAAAGAATTTCACTGTGCAGTAATGTATATGTGCACAGTGGCTGACCATGAAACTGGGTGGGTTGGGGCCTTACTCAAGTGCCCAACAGTAGCAGCTCGGTGATGGGGCTTGAACCCCGATCATCCGGTCAACGACCCAGAGCCTTAACCATTTGAAGCTACCACCTCCCAACCCATTATTATGAGAAGGAAGAAATACGGACTAGACTTAAGAATAAAAGAACAGCATTCCACAAAGATGTGGATGTGTATACTCCCACCGGTCACCTGCAGAGCTGCCCATTCATGCAGCCAATCACGTTGCAGCAACAAAGTAACTCTAATTGTTTTTTTTTTTCATCTCTGTCTGTTCAGCTTGTGTGAGTCTTTTCCCACTGCCCCAGATTCCTGTTCTTGGTTGAAGGAAGTGGAACCTGATGTGGTCATCTGCTGTGTAGCTCATCCCCTCTAGGCTTGATCTGTGGTTATAAAGTGTGCTTATTTGAACTCATACTACTTCCTGTCAGTGTAAACTCCTCTGAACATTCTCTCGGGCATCATGCTGTATCAACTCTAGAGTCTCTAAAACATCTGCAGTTTCTGAAAGACCCAACCTGGAACCGACAAGAAGTGAAGTTCTTGACCTGTATCTCTGTGATGGGATGTATTGAGCTGCTCTCGCATGATTGGCTCATGGTGTATCAGAAGAAAATGTTAATATGCTGAGTTTGAATTTTTAAAGATGAGTAGAGAAGTCGATCTGATTATTGAGGAGATAAAGAGGAGGAGCAAATTGGATTGGATAAGATGGAGGAGTTAATTTGAATGGATCAGGATGAGGAGCTGATATGATTGGATCAGGATGAATAGCTGATCTAAATGGATCAGAATGTGGAGTGGATTTAATTGGATCAGGAGATGGAGCCGATCTGATTGGCTAGGGATAAGGAGCTGGTTTGATTGGATCATCAGATTGGATAGGGTTGAGGAGCTATAATTATTGGATCAGGATGATGAGCTGATCTGATTGGGTAAGGATGATTGGATAAGGCTGAGGAGCTGATCTGATTAGATCAGTATGAGGAGCTCATCTGATTGGATCAGGCTAATCAGGTTGATCTGATTGGGTAAGGAGGAGGATTTCATGTGATTGGATCAGGATGAGGAACTAATCTGATTGGATCAGGATGAGGAACTGATCTGATTGGAAAGGAGTGAGGAGCTGATCTGATTAGATCAATATGAGGAGCTGGTCTGATTGGATTAGGAGGAGGATTTCATGTGATTGCATAGGAGTGAGGAGTTGATCTGATTAGATCAGGATGAGGAGCTGATCTGATTGGATCAGGATGAGGCATTGATCTGATTGGGTAAGGAGGAGGATTTCATGTGATTGGATCAGGATGAGGAACTGATCTGATTGGAACAGGATGAGGAGCTGGTCACAGTGGATCCATAACCTGGAGCAGGAGGCAAGAATCCACTGAGTCAAATGGCAGACACACACACACATTCACACCTCATTAGCACCTCATTAGCACACTTATTTATACCCAATTGCAGTTTATATGAAACTTAGACATTTGGTGGAGATGCAAAATTCAACACAGACAGTAACCTGAGCTCAGGAATGGTGTGTGGATGGAGTTAGGATGGTGTATGAAGGCGTGAGGAGGCGTGCCACCACAAATCTGCACTACTTTTAGATTATTTACGCACATCTCGGAACGCTGTGGTGCAGTGGAGAAGACTGCGTGTGCTTTTTAAAAGCTAGTGATCATCACCTGCTTCCATTAATCATACATCAATTTAGCTAAGTGCCTGTTGTTTCTTTCGTTGATCTCTGGCTGGACTCCACATGATGTGAAAACAAGACAAATGTTTTAAAATCCTTACTTGACTGCACTCTGAGAACCAGCTGAAAACAAGAGCCTTGAAGTTTCACATAAAAAAAACGATTGGATATAAGATGCAGTTTCAAGTTCTTCTTCTTCTAGATATTTTCTCTTAGATGTCTTCCCTCAAACTGTTAAAAATTCTCACGTCCTCACTAATTACCTCCAGGAAAAAGACTTCTGCTGTAATACCAAAATAACAACCGCATTCTGTCGGTACGTAAGGAGAAAGCCGAGTCCTAACACCGCCCCAGCAGGGGGACTGCGGTCAATTATTAATCAAACCGCCATTCTCTGATGTGGAACACAACAGCAGGGATGCTGGAGCTTCACCACTATAATGAGGCTTGTACTTCACAGAGCCCGAGACGCTGGAGCTTTCTTCCTCTGCATCTGCTTCAATGAGTCTTCTCCCAGCGGAGGCTCGGCTTCACAGACATCACCATTGAATTTAAGACACTCTCCCGTCTTAAAGTGGACCGGGAACGTTAAATGTCATCTTTGCTAGAACATCTTTTTCTCAGAAATATCACTAGACACTAAGGATATTAAGAATTTGTATTTTAAGTATTTCTGTTTTTCCCTAGCATCCTAGGAGCAATATACTCATAGAAAAGTTCCAAAATAACAAAAACGGTTATTTTTTGTCATACTCATGTTTCTATCTTTAAAGTAAATGTTGATATCAAACCCATTTCTGCTCTCTGAGATGCTCCAAGTGCTTGATCATAAGCATAAAATCCAATAAAATCATCCAATAAAATTCAGTGTAAGGTTATCCAACAGAAGGAAAAACACACATCTCACACCAAATTCTATACAAATTTTATATCAGTCTTGCGGCAAGAAAATAATTCATTTGTTTACGCTGATTAAAACATCCCATAAGTCCATTTCCATTCCGCCAGTGAACTGGTAAAAACTGAATCTGTGGAAGTTCCCGAGTGTGTGATGATTCCGTTCCTCTGGCAATGCTATGAATGATCTTAATAACGCCATTTTCAATGTTCTTTGCAGTTTGAATCCGTACAGCTATGACGAGAGCTGTGTCTGCAGTAGTGTGGATCACCTGCCACTGGCCGCGCTGCCCATCCTTGCCATCGCTGCTCCTCAGTACCAGGACGCCGTGGCAGCGGTGATCTCTCAGGCCAATCAGGTGTATCAAGACTTCCTCCAGTCGCCCGAGGGGGTGGGCTTCACCGGGCAGGTAATCATCAGTCCTGCGTGAATCATATCACAGTGCTGAAGAAGTCTGTCACTCATCATGGCACCTGTTAGTGGGTGGGATATACTAGACAGCAAGTGAACATTTTGTCCTCAAAGTTGATGTGTTAGAAGCAGGAAAAATGGACAAGCGTAAGGATTTGAGTGATTTTGACAAGGGCCAAATTGTGATGGCTAGACGACTGGATCAGAGCATCTCCAAAACTGCAGCTCTTGTGGGGTGTACCCAAATCCTCACAAAGCAGAATCCAGCTGAAGTTGGTCCATCTCTGGATGCCTCAGGATACGAAAACGCTCTACCCCCTTTTGTAGACTTTAATATTCTGGGAATTACCAGACGTCCAGAGTTTTGTGATCTTAAAGAGCATGGTGGAGTGTAGCGTGTCAGAAGACTGGTTAGATACGTGGGAGCTAAACTATTTAGAGCCTTGTATGTAAGTAGTGCTAGTTTGTAATCAATTCTATACTTAACAGGTGCAGGGATGATAATATTGGGGTTATATGATCATATTTTCTTGATCTGGTAAGAACTCTGGCAGCTGCATTCTGGACTAACTGTAGCTTGTTTACTGAAGATGCAGGGCAACCACCTAGTAATGCATTACAATAGTCCAGTCTGGAGGTTATGAATGCATGAACTAGCTTTTCTGCATCAGACAAGGTGTCAGAATCCACAGTGTATGACAGGTCAGGACTGTTTTGCCAGCAAAAGGAGGACCAGCACAATATTAGGCAGGTGGTCATAAAGGAGCCTGATTAGTTCTTGCATGTCCTATGTTCTTGCAAGGAGCTATGGGTTACACCAGAATTTCGACTTTAAAATAAAACTTAGTTTGAAAGGCCAGGAGTCTGACCTCTCAGCCTTGAAGTAACTCAGAGTGAGTGTTATAGCTGGATAAATAAACGACTAACTGCATGAGCATATATATAAATACATCACATAGGAGTTTGAAAAGACAGGAAAATGAAAAGTGCCAGCATTTCATGTTTAAGGGAGAATGGGAGGGAGTGATAGTGATCGTATTATCAAAAGGCTGCGGTCGGTGATTGCTTGCTGGCGGTGGCAAATTGCGTTGGATTTTTAGGGGATTCTGCAATATATAGAGATAAATATATGAAAGAAAATATATAGAATTTTGAAATAATCCTTTCACAAGTCTGTTGCCTAATCTCTACATTTTCACTCCAAGCTGCTGCTCAGAATGTTTGATTGCTCTGAGTGATGTTTTTGTATATTGGTAGCATCCCTGACAAATATATGTATATCTGATGTTAACTATGTACTTCACAGATTTCATTTCATATGAATGAACTCAAAACATTCTCCATTTCAACTTGTCAGAAAGTTTAAGCACCTCGTGAATCCGTTCGAGAGCTGCGTGTCAGGAGCATGGGGTGCCAGGCGGGAGAAGTCAGACAGTGCAGAGATAGATATCAGACAGGGGTTTATTATAAAGTAACAAAAAGAACAGACACTGGAAAACATTAAGGCAAAACAGAACAAAATACCGAACCAGAAAACACAGAGTAACAACACAGCACCCAAAGACAAGGACTTCGCCAATACCACACGACAGACAACCAGTATAAATAGGGGAGGTAGTTAGTGAAACACGAGGGACAGGGGTGCAGAGGCGGGGACGAGCTAAGGATTGGGCGGGGCAAGCACGTAAGAACACAAAACATAAACAAAGACGCATGGCACAGGGTATAAAAAAACCCCTGCTGGAATGCCCCCTAGTGTTCTAACAGGGAATAAACCAAGCCATCCATGACAGTGTGAGCTTAGGGAAAAAGGGAAGGGGCGGGGCTTCGGTTAGAGGGCGGAGTCATTTCATATCAACTGCTCGATTCATTCTAGAGCAATATTTTGATGAGTTCGGAAATCTGGAAAAAAAAACTTTTTGGGAGAAATTTGGGAATGTTTTTGTCTACTACGGTTAGTGAGTTTTATAATATAATATAATATAATATAATATAATATAATATAATATAATAAATGTCACTAGACATCGTAAAACTGTAAAATTGTGTAGAGATGATAAAATTTTTACAGCGTGCCAGCAATTTTATCGTCGTGTTGTCATTTCCAAATGTAAAGTGCTCCAAACTAATTTAAATGCCGTTACATCAGCAATATTTTGAAGGAATAAACTATTTATATAACATCAGCATGAGCCTGTGGAATACCGAGCAGACGTAAATGTGCTAATTAAGCAGAAACGAGGTCAGTGAATGAAATGCATCGTTAGTCTTATTAGCATTTCTCACAGTTGGATAGTGTAGTGTTTAATTGTAGTTAAATGTGTGATATTTTCTCGTTTTTCTTCCCCCTCAGGTGTGTTTGGTGGCTGACTGTGTTGGTGGAGTGCTGTGTTTCGATGCGCTGTGTTTTAGCGGTGACAAGCGACATGGAAGTCCCATGACAAACGCTACAAACTACAGCACTGAGAGCCTCAAGGTAAACACCTTCCTCCATACACACAGTGTCTCACACAGACACACACACAAACACACACACACACACTTCTGTTCTCTAGGTTTTTACCTTTTCATGTCTGTTTCATGCCTGGCTTTGGGCTTTATCTGATATATGTCTGCTTTTGACAAGCTCTTCACCTCTTGTCTTGTTCGCAGAAGTCAAAAAACTTCCGTCTTCTCGTAACATACCTTCTGAAACATCTCCTTATCCTCTCTTCATCCTCACAAAGCTTTCATGTCCTTTGTGAGAGAGAGTTACAGTGTCAGTGGCAGTTTTATGAATCTGCAACGAAGCCAAAAAATGCACAAGAGGATCGCTGGGTTGTTGCCGCGATCGATATTGTCCCGCTGTCAGGCTTGTATCAACTCTTCCAGATATTTTCAGCATAAAAATGAAAGGAAATGCTGCGTTAGGTCAGCAAACAAGTCTCAAGTAAGAAACTGAAATAAACAGGATGCTACTGAAAGCACAGCTGGATCAAAACATGGAGATGTAGAAGTCGAAACTACGGAGTCAGTGTTGAAATTGAGCAAAAAAAAGAATCACTGTAATTGACTTTAAAATGATTTCAAGTAAAGTAGCAGTCGATTGCATGATGAAACCCTGGGTTTCAATCTACCTTCTCAATTTGGAGCAATTATCATGGTTGAAATGAGTTTTTGTTCCCCCCAGTGGACACACAGATGATGCAGGTACACACGTGGCTCCTTTGGCAACGGCTTCCCAGCCAGCGATTCCCAGCAGTCCGTCTGCCTGGCCACTTTGTTCCGATGTTTTAATGAGCACTCAGTCACCTGCACAGTGCCACGAGGGAGGGGCAACCCATATACCAGACGCTGCATTAGTGGATGATGCAGCAGCAGATTAGAGACTGAGGGAAAAGGAAGCATTAAAGTCTTAAAACCCATATCTGGATGTGTGATAGTGTTTTATGCTGCTCATTTGGCAGATGCTAGTCATTTATTCAAAAGTGACTTGCAGTTAAACTAAGCAGGTGAGGATCTTGCACAAAGACCCAACACTAGCAGCTGTGTGGTTGTGGGATTCGTCCTGGGATTTGTCCTGGGACAACCTGGATGGGCTACCAGTCCATCTCAGGGCACAACTCACACACACTCCCACATTCATCCCCCTGGTGTCCCCTGGACAGGCTTCCTGTCCATCTTAGGGCACAATCTCACACACACACTCCTACATTCATTCCCCTGGTGTCCCCTGGGCTACCAGTCCATCTCAGGGCACAATCCCACACACACTCCCACATTCATTCCCCTGGTCTCCCCTGGGCTACCAGTCCATCTCAGGGCACAATCCCACACACACTCCCACATTCATACCCCTGGTCTCCCCTGGGCTACCAGTCCATCTCAGGGCACAATCCCACACACACTCCCACATTCATTCCCCTGGTGCCCCCTTGAGGGGCTACCAGTCCATCTCAGGGCACAATCTCACACACAATCCCACATTCATTCCCCTGGTGTCCCCTGGGCTACCAATCCATCTCAGGGCATAATCTCACACAAACTCCCACATTCATTCCCCTGGTATCCCCTGAACAGTCTACCAGTCAATCTCAGGGCATAATCTCACACACACTCCCACATTCATTTCCCCTGGTGTCCCCTGGATGGGCTACTAATCCATCTCAGGGCACAATCCCAGACACACTCCCACATTTATTCCTCAGGTACTGTTTAGACTCCAGGTTCCCTGTGACCTTGTGTAGGATATGTGGTCAAAAAAATGGATGGATGGATATAGGGGTAATGTCTGCTTCGAGCATGTTATCTCATCAGTCATCTCATAAACATGAAACTGAGTTGATCAGGCAGTCACCAAGTCTGAAACTTTGAAATGTTGTGGAATGGGAGATTCGCAGCATTGATGCACAGAAAGCAAATTTTATACCATTAGGTGATGCAACTACACCAACATGGAGTCTCAAAGAAAATCCATTGCATGAAGAATTGAGGTGCTGTTCTGAGAGTAAAGGGAGTCTTAGCCAGTATTAAAATAGTGTTCCAGGGTGTTTAATCACATCCTGAACATCCACCATTTGGTCCCAGTTAACTTGAGATGATAGCTATTATGACCTAAGCTACGATATCCTACAGCCAAACCTGTATATCTCAGTTGAACATAAGAACACATTGGCCATAGACTAGACCCATAAAGATTCTCAATCTTTCTAGGAGAAGCCAGTAGCGATGAGCAGTCTGAGTCCCAGTCTGAGGAGCAGCAAGCGCCTGAGCAAGAGCAACATCGATGTTTCGGCACCGTGCGACTCAGCACCAGCCCTCTACCGTCCACTCATCCGCAAACAGAGCGACTCGTGTGATACCGACATCGCTGGAAGTCAGAGAGAGGTCTTCTTCAGCAGGTTGGACTTGGTCCTTTTGGTTCATTTCACTGAAGTGTTATCTACACTGTCATTTTAGCTCAAGAGAGTCTGTGGTTTTTTTGGAGTTCTCTCACTGGATGCTAATTGGGTTGGTAATTGCTGTATTTTCTTTGCTAGCACGGTTACAGTGGGGTTCAACAGTGTACTTTGTCACTCAACACATTCCATCGACTATTCAATGTCCTATTAACGAAAACTTGGAAGCGCGATGAGTTTAGATCGAGATCAGACAAGGCTTCACACACCTCACTTAGCAACACCGGAAATTTTTCAAAAACAATAAACCTTTTACTTAGATATTAATTCACTCACTTTGTTTCCAGTTGCTAAATTTTAAACACTGTCCTGTTGAGTATACAGTGCACTATTTAGGGTCTAAAATGTTTTATACTCTATGTAGAGAGCATTTATGATATAAATATAAGAGTATATAAAGTCATTTCATTCATTATAATGTTTAAAGGATTGTTTATTTAATGTGAATGGAAGGGAGGGAGGTGGAACAGTAAGATTACAGGGTGAAGAGGTGAAGAAGGTACAGTTTAAGTACTTGGGGTCAACAGCCCAGAGTAATGGAGAGTGTGGGAAAGAGGTAAAGAAGCGAGTGCAGGGAGGTTGGAATGGGTGGACAAAGGTGTCGGGAGTTCTGTGTGACAGAAAAATGTCGGCGAGAATCAAGGGGAAGGTGTACAAGACAGTGGTGAGACTGGCCATGCTGTATGGTTTAGAGACAGTGTCACTGAGGAAGAGACAGGAGTCAGAGCTGGAGGTAGCAGAGCTGAAGATGTTGAGGTTCTCTTTGGGAGGTTGGACAGGCTTAGGAACGAGTACATCAGAGGGACAGCTCATGTTGGACGAAGTTAGGGAGGCCAGATTAAGATGGTTTGGTCATGTTCAGAGGAGGGAGAGTGAGTATATTGGTAGGAGAATGTTGGACATGGAGCTGCCAGGCAGGAGGCAAAGAGGAAGGCCAGAGAGGAGGTATATGGATGGAATAAATGAGGATATGAAGCTAGTGTTGAGGATGCAGAAGATAGGGATAGGTGGAGAGAGATGATTCGCTGTGGCGACCCCTGAAGGGAAAAGCCGAAAGAAGAAGAAGGAAGGAGTGTTTATTTTATTCAGTTGTCCGCCTGGTTTTCTGGAAATGTTTCCTTATGTTTCTGTGATTGTATCAGTAAGGAGTCAAGCATCAAGTGCGTTAATATAAACCTTATAAAAGGCAGGAATGAGCTCTTAGCTCAAGTATGCGGAAGAGGGCAGAATGTGCTGGATGTAGCATGAGCGTCAATTTTGAAAAGATACCTGCCTCTGAAGAAACACATGCTAGTATGCTAGTCTTGACGCACTTCCATCATTTGATAGCTGTCCCAGTGGAACGTTGAGGGTAGCAGTTAGCAAAATGACCACAGTTTTATGATTTGATTGTTTTTTAGCAGGAAAAGAACCACAAATTTTATTCAGCAGCACTGTAATTAATCTCATTTTTAGATCCAGACTTGATTTTGACTTTTATCAGCCTTAGCCGTCTCATAAAGGTCAGCTGACACACTGATTTAAAGACGTTGTTCCAGCAGCACCGTCAAGTTAACTAATTAATTCTGCCACATTGCCAAAGAAAGTAGACGTCTCCGTGTGGGGAAAAAACATATTTCCATGCAGAGTCAGGGTCTGTGACTAAGAGCAGGAGGTAAATAAATATGCATGGATTAGCTGAAACCTGTAAACAGACGACTTGAAGGCGTCGTATTTCTCAAAGGCGACGTTGTTTCATTGCTGATTTTTGTGTTTTGGGAAGACAATGCAGAATAAACAAGTGAAGCTCATCCCCAGAAACAAACTGATTGAGATTAAGTCTGTTTTTTAATCCTGTTCTTTCTTTCTCTCCTTTAGTCTGTCTCAGGATGAACAGATGAACCCTGTGCAGGATCAGAACCCAGGCTGCTTTGACTTTGAGGTTTCAGACTGCTTTCTGCTGGGCTGCCCGCTAGGACTAGTGCTGGCCATGAGGAGAACCGTGCTGCCGGCCGTGCAGAGTAAATAACACCACCAACACCGAGGCACTGATCTCAGAGCAACAAGAAAAGAACAAGTCTGTTTGTGTCTACAGAGTCATTGTTAGATTAGATCTCACGGACCTGATACCTGACAGGCTGACTTTTAAGAAGCACTCCACTCCCCCCTGCTGGTCTCTCTCTCTCTCTCTCTCTCTCTCTCTCTCTCTCTGTCTCTTGCTCTCTCTCTCTCTGCTTCTTTCTGACTTTCTCTCATTCTTTTTCTTTACCTCTCAGTCTCTCTACTAATTCTGTTGCTCTTTCTGTCTGTTGCTTTTGCTCTTTCTCTCCCTCTTATTCTGTCTCTCTGTCTTTCTGTCTCTCTCTCTCTCTCTCTCTCTCTCTCTACTCATTCTGTTTCTTTCTCTCTTTTTTATTCTCTCTCTTTATTCATTCTGTTTCTTTCTTTCTTGCTCTTTCTCTCCCTCTTGTTCTATTTCCTTCTCTTGCTCCCTTTTGTTCTCTCAGTTTCTCTCTCTCATTCTGTCTGTCTGTCTGTCTGTCTCTCTCTCTCTCTCTCTCTCTCTCTATACATCTGATTCTGTCTCTCTCTCTCTCTCTCTCTCTCTACCTCTCATTCTGTCTCTCTCTCTCTACCTCTCATTCTGTCTCTCTCGCTCTCTCCATCTCTCATTTTCCCTCTCAGTCTCTCATTCTCTATCAATTAATCTTTTTCTCCCTTTCAACTTTCTCTCAATGTCTCATTCGCTTTCTCTCTACTCAATCTGTTTCTTTCTCTTTTTGTTCACTTTGTTTCTTTGTTTCTTTCTTTCTTTGTTTCTTTCTTTCTTTCTCTTTCTTTCTTTCTTTCTTTCTTTCTTTCTTTCTTTCTTTCATTCTCTCTCTCTCTCTCTCTCTCTCTCTCTCTCTCTCTCAATTTCAATTTCAAAGTACTGCTTTATTGGCATGAATGTTAGCATACAGTATTGGCAAAGCATCAAGATAAAAAGGAAAGGAGAATTAAAGTAATGCTAATAAATTATTAAATAAATTAATAAATGCATAATGAAATTAAATTTAAAAACAGTGGCAAATTATAATATGCCTGTGTAGGATAAAAGTACATCTCTCTCTCTCTCTCTCTCTCTCTCTCTCTCTCTCTCTCTCTCGCTCTTTTCAGTTGCCCAGTTGCGTCCAGCCTGCTCGCAAATCTTCAATCTGTTCTACCCGTCTGACCCATCTGCCTCACGTCTGGAGCCCCTGCTGTACCCTCCTCTCACACAGCTGCCCCCCTTCACTGTGCCACGGTACCAGCGCTACCCCCTGGGTGACGGCCGCTCCGCTCTCATCGGTAAAAAACACACAGCAGTTACACAAAATCTCAGCAGTTGTGTGTCTTATGCAGTATTTCATATGATCCATTTTTTATTCCACCAAATACGTTTATTAAACCTGGTTCTAGTTATTTTTACTCACAATAATCTCGTCTCATTCTGTTGGCAGATCATTTTTCTCTATAATCCGTTTGTCTTCATGTGACGTTGTACTGCAGTCTAAAATTGTGTTACTCAGTAACTGAGTTAAATATGTTGTATCTAAGAAATAAAAAAATAAAAATAGCTATACTTTTTAAAATAAAAGAAAAACGAGAAGCGTCCACAGGCTGTGAGTTTCAATCCTGATGATGTCATTTTTGGGGCCAGAGTCTAATAGAGCAAAGCTCTCAATGTGGGAGGGGCTTATGCCGAATTCACACTGCACGATTTTAGCTCTCATTTTCAGTCGCTGACAAATATCCAAAATCGGAGGCAAAGCGAAGGCTCGTGTACGCGAGTCACAATCGCACAGTGGGAATGACCAAAGACACGATCTGACTGAGTTCTGACTGAAAAACACCTCGGTGATGACCGATACAGCCAATAAGACAGTGAGATACAGGGCAACGGGCAGTTCGGGGAGGAGTTATAGACCACAATATCAGCGAGCATGGCTTCGGTTGGAGCACAGTATTATAGTTTAATATAACATTTGCTTGACCAGCTGCAGCAGCAGCACCACACTGCAAATTTATTCATTTGGTCAATTATACAGAATGCACAATCCTTTGTCTGTCTGTTTCTCTCTGTCTGTCTGTCTCTCCTTCTACCTGTCTGTCTCTCTCTCTCTTTCTATCTGTCTGTCTCTCTCTCCTTCTACCTGTCTGTCTGTCTCTCTCTCTGTCTGCCTCTCTCTCTCTCTCTGTTTGTCTGTCTCTCTCTCTCTTTGTCTTTCTCTCTCTCTCTCTGTCTATCCCTCTCTTTCACTCTCTCTGTCTCAATTTCTTTGTCTCTCTCTCTGTCTGTCTGTCTGTCTGTCTCTGTCTCTCTTTTTATCTGTCTGTCTCTGTCTCTGTCTCTGTGTCTGTCTGTCTCTCTCTCTCTCTCTCTCTCGCTCTCTCTTTTTCTCTTTTTATCTGTCTGTCTCTGTCTCTCTTTCTGTCTGTGTCTGTGAAAGCTCCTGTCCCCGATGTATCATGCAGTGTGAACACAGCAGCGACTGAACGCTAGCCCAGATAGTCGTGCAGTGTGAACACAGCAGCGACTGAACGCTAGCCCAGATAGTCGTGCAGTGTGAACACAGCAGCGACTGAACGCTAGCCCAGATAGTCGTGCAGTGTGAACACAGCAGCGATTGAACGCTAGCCCAGATAATCGTGCAGTGTGAACACAGCAGCGATTGAACGCTAGCCCGGATAGTCGTGCAGTGTGAACACAGCAGCGACTGAACGCTAGCCCGGATAGTCGTGCAGTGTGAACACAGCAGCGACTGAACGCTAGCCCGGATAGTCGTGCAGTGTGAACACAGCAGCGACTGAACGCTAGGCCGGATAGTCGTGCAGTGTGAACACAGCAGCGACTGAACGCTAGGCCGGATAGTCGTGCAGTGTGAACACAGCAGCGACTGAACGCTAGCCCGGATAGTCGTGCAGTGTGAACACAGCAGCGACTGAACGCTAGCCCGGATAGTCGTGCAGTGTGAACACAGCAGCGACTGAACGCTAGCCCGGATAGTCGTGCAGTGTGAACACAGCAGCGACTGAACGCTAGGCCGGATAGTCGGGCAGTGTGAACACAGCAGGGACTGAACGCTAGCCCGGATAGTCGTGCAGTGTGAACACAGCAGCGACTGAACAGCTAGGCCGGATAGTCGTGCAGTGTGAACACAGCAGCGACTGAACAGCTAGGCGGATAGTCGTGCAGTGTGAACACAGCAGCGACTGAACGCTAGCCCGGATAGTCGTGCAGTGTGAACACAGCAGCGACTGAACGCTAGCCCGGATAGTCGTGCAGTGTGAACACAGCAGCGACTGAACGCTAGCCCGGATAGTCGTGCAGTGTGAACACAGCAGCGACTGAACGCTAGCCCGGATAGTCGTGCAGTGTGAACACAGCAGCGACTGAACGCTAGCCCGGATAGTCGTGCAGTGTGAACACAGCAGCGACTGAACGCTAGCCCGGATAGTCGTGCAGTGTGAACACAGCAGTGATCCAACACTTTGAAAAATCGTGCAGTGTGAACCCGGCATTAGTCTGTCTCTCCTGTCAATCACAGTGATGCTGGCCAATCACAGGCATCTGTGAGCTCACATAAATCTGTAAACTGCACGGTCTCAGAGGAAACGTGCGTCAGGCCTCACCCTGCAGTCTGGGATTGTGGAAAAACAGAAAAAAAAAGAAATCATCATTATTTTATTATAGAGGTTTTAGATATTCAGCACTTCCATGAATAGCCCTGGTCCCTGATGACTTCCTGTTCTGTGTGATAACGGCACTGCAGGCACTCGTCAGCCTCGTTTCAGACTCTAATGCCTCCTGGAAATGACGTGTAATAATCACTCGTTTTTTACTTAATTAGAAAATCACTGCATCATTTTGTAAATGTGGAAATAAAAATATTCCATAAACGGCACATTTATTCAGCCTCGTTTTCCTGCATCAAGCAACAAGAAAAAATAAGTTTAGGAGATGTTTTGATGAGACTGAAAGGCAAGTTAATTATCTTAGAATGTGGAAATTACAGCACAGAGCTTACTGCTGTGAGTCACTCCCTCTCTCTCTCTCTCTCTCTCCCTCCATCCATCTCTCTCTCTCTCTCTCTTCTATTCATCCATCTCTCTCTCTCCTCCTCCCTCCTTCCACCCCCCCACTCTTTCTCTCTTCTTCTATTGATCCTTCCATCCACCTCTCTCTCTCTCTCTCTCTCTCCCCCTTTTCTCTTTCACTCACTCACTCACTCACTCACTCATCTTCCATCCACCCGTCCATCCATCCATCCATCCATCCATCCATCTCTCTCTCTTGCTCTCACTCTACCCATCCATCCAGCCCTCTTTCTCTCTCTCCTCCTCCATAATCCATCCATCCCTTCCCTCTCTGTCGATGTCTCTCTCTCTCACTTGCTCTCTCTTCATCGCCCCTTTATCATTTTCACTCACTCACTCACTCACTCACTCACTCACTCATCTTCTTCTTCCATCCATCCATCCATCTCTCTCTCTCTCTCTCTCTCTCTCTCTCGCTCTCTCACTCTACCCATCCATCCGACCCTCTTTCTCTCTCCTCCTCCATCCATCCCTTCCCTCTCTCTCACTGTCTCTCTCTCTCTCTTGCTCTCTCTCTCTTCATCGCCCCTTTCTCATTTTCTCTCTCTCACTCACTGACTCACTGACTCTCTCACTCACTCACTCACTTACTCACTCACTCACTCACCTCCTCACTCACTCTCTTTCACTATTTATCTCTCTCTCTTCCTCCCCACTTTCTCTCACACTCACTCTCTATCTTTCTTTCACTATTTCTTTCTTTCTCTCTTTTCCTGCTCCTTTCTCTTTCACTCTTTCACTCACTCACTCACTCACTCACTCACTCAATCACTTTCAGTCTCTTTAACTCTCCATCACCCTCACTTTCTCTCTCTCTCTCTCTCTCTCTCTCTCTCTCTCTCTTTCTCCCTTCTCCGCCCCCTTCCTCACACTTTATTCTTCCTCTATCTCTCTCTCTCCCCCTTACCATTTGTCTGTGTATCTCATTCTATTGCTTTCTCTCCCCTCCTATCCCTTTTTCATGCTCTCTTGCTGTCTCTCTCTCTCTCTGTTTCTTTCAGCCAGGAAAATGTTTCCATATTCGGTTGACTACAGTGGCCAGGCTGAGGTCAGGAGCAGCTTCACACAGAGGTTAAAGCGTGAATGTTCCTGCACGCTAGACGAGCGAAGCGAGACCCTTTCTCTTTCACCCTCACATCTTTTTACAGCCCAGGCATCATGCCAAGCTTAGAGGCAGAAACATTTCCAATTTAAATCCCTTCGAATTAACATTTCAAGCGTTCATCACGGTGCTCTGGTTAGCGCCAGAGGCCACCTAACGCGGATCTTCTCTTTCAGCCGTTACACTAAACAATGCGGCCTGCCAGGAATTTTCTTTCCACAGTTTATTCTTTCTTTTCTCCCCTCTCTATCTTTCCCTAGCTGACACCGTGGTTAAACAGACGTTGGAAGGAAGTGCCGATGTTGTCCAGTCTCCATGCTGTAAGACAGCGAGTGATGGATCTTCTAACAGCGAGGTGAAGGACGGTCAGACGGACCAGACCGTCTCACAACGTGAGTGTTCATCACCTTCACTGCTTACACTCAGTTTGTACACCAGCAAGACACCAGACTTCACCATTCGTGCGTTCAGAAAAACACGGACCTCCATGTTTGATGTATCTTAGCAACAATGGATCCAGCTAACTGTGAGAACTCTCGATTTAACAAGATAATTCACTATATGGATCCCAGTTTTTAATAACCTCCACGTCTAAATAAACTGAATAAATGTGTGACCTGTTCGATGAGTGGAAAAAAGTGTGTAGCATGAAGCATGTTTACTGTCAAGCGAGCTGCTACTGTAGAGCAAGACCCACCTCTAGAGCTTTTAATCAAACTTGATATGACTAGCGTAAATATCTGAAGGTTTGTCACAAACTGTCTGAATTAAAACATGAATATCTCCAGACTCCAGACTGAAGGAATTCAAGGATTTCAAGGCCAGAAATATTAGTGCTATTATACTGAAGTAATCACACCATTAGGTTTGGTTGGTTAGTTGAAAAAAGATATTACTATTTAATGTCATAGTGTATTCATAGTGACTTTTTTTCCAGTGTGTAGCAGGTGGTGGGGTCCGAAGCGTCTGGATTACGTGCTCTACTGCCCCGATGTTCTCACAGCGTTCCCCACTGTAGCGCTGCCTCATCTGTTCCACGCTTCGTACTGGGAGTCTACAGACGCTGTGGCCTTCATCCTCAGACAGGTCACACCAATGTTTATTGGAGAAAGTTCTGTTTGCTTAGTAGTTCAACACGCTACATTCTCGAACGTTTGTGGATCCCTGACCATCACACCCACATGTGGTTCTTCGGCAAAACCTTGCCTCAAAATTATAAAGTAGGCTGTGGTATTACAATTTCCCTTCACTGCAGCTCGAACCTGTTCCAGCAGGACAGTGCACAAAGCAAACCCAGATCCATGAAGACAGGATGGTACCTCGAGTGTCCTGCACAGAGCCCTGACTCAACCCCATTCAACTGGGATGAACTGGAACACCGACTGAACCCCCAGACCTGTCTGATCTCACTAATGCTCTCGTAGCAGACTGAACACAAATCCCCACAGCCTTAAATCTAACACCTAGTGGAAAAGAGAAGAGTAGAGCGGCACTTATTATATGAAGAAATGGGGATTAAATCTAGAATGCCTAGAACATGTGATAGAGTGTGATGTTTGGGTGTCCACAAACTTCTGGTCAGGCTTTGTTCTCACAGCATGGGTCTAGAAATGAGTGTTTATTTCAAGCATAATCATGATAAATACTACTAAATGCTACGTTTCCCGTTTCTTCAGGACTGTCACACAGGCAGCAGTGACATAATGAGGCTCTTTATCTCACTTTTGTCAGTCAGCAATTTCACCGAAAATCACACGTCACGTCACGTCACGGCTCGGCAGATTACCCACGATCGCACCTTTTTGTACGGTACCCGAGTACTCATCCTAAATTAGGTCGACCTTCTTCCATGAGTAACTTTCTGGCTAGACATAATGCAGACTGCTAACATCTGGTCTCCAAGCTAATCTCCACTCTTTTAACATCTCTCTTTTGGGAGGATGTACTGGATGATGCAACACGGCAATTACATCGTGCAACGTGTTCGCTCAGTATCGTTTATTAAAAAAAAAAAAAAACAACAACACAGTTACATCACCTTTTCGGTGCTTTAGTGAAATCTATTACCCTTGACCCAAGAAAATGCAGAATCCCGAATGTCGCTCTGTTCACTTTGCTGGCTTCCTATAAAGATCCTATTTATCTAGTGCCCTGCTTACAAAGGATAGAACTTTTGAGATTCAGCCACAGGATCGAAAATCTATGAATCTTCCTTATTTTTTAATTTGAGCAAAAGTATTGGCACCCCATGGGCTCATGAGAACGTTCTTTCTTTGAAAACGAACTTACTGCGTCCGCTGCTTATTGGTCACACAATCACAGCTGATTTGTTTTAGAATTATTGGTTTCAAATGATATATGTCTATTACATGGTTTTAAAAAAGTAAACACATTGTTTCAGGAAGTGTGCTGTAGTGTCTGTTGATGTCACGTACACACAAGTTACAAGAGAAGATTTAATGAACATTAGCACCAATTCGATGGACACATTTTGATGGACTCTAAAGCTAATATTTGGGTCTGTATGGTGATGCAGTATCTCTTTTTGCTAGTCGGGAAGTCGCCATGACGATGTCAGGTCCACTCAGGCTGGTTTGGCAAGAGCGAGAGGAAAAATCCTTCGTAACTTCTAGAAATTGATAACTGAAGTCAGCTCCTGAGACGAGGACCATCCATTGGTTCCACCATGTTTTCTGACTGACACACCCCCAACTCGGAAACTCATCCCAAACCAAAATCTGGAGTTTCCAAACTCGTAATTACGACTTTTCAGTGGCTCGTAAATACCATCTTTCAGACATTAACCCACTGTTGTTGCACTGAGGATGGGGGCGGAGTTATCCTGGACTAGACCACTCCCAATCAGGATAGCAGTGTTTCATCATAGGACAGGTGATCAGTCCTTATCATTACAGAACCAACATTTTTTTTCCGTTAATATGTCACCGATTTCTAGATTTACAGTAATTTCAATATTTCAGTGGAGAGTTTTTCTACTCCAGAAGAAAAGGTGATGCATCCATTCGTCATGGATTGGATGGAAATTGAAATGTTTATCTATTTAGGCTGACATCAGTAGACTGCTTTCATAAAACTGGGTTGTACAAAATGGGTATTTTAAAATGCCATTTTGGCATTTTGTGGAGTTTTTTGTGCTAAAAAGGGGTCCCGTGAGTGAGGCGGTAATGGGAGCAGAATATTGGAGAAAATTGCCATTAAAAAGTCCACAACTCTGAGAGAGTATTTAAATGTCACACCTGGGCAATACAGATCCTTTCATATCTGACCAGGAAAACTGGGTGCTAATGGGAAGGAAAATGGGATTCATCTGGCAAAATCAGCAACATGCGGGTGTTATACCAGAAAACAACGCAGAAGCCGTAAGAAGAGCCAGAAATATGAGTTTGGTTTTTTTTTTTGAAATACAATATTGATTGTGTTGCAGTAATCCAGGCTGGTGTTATAGTGCCTGAAGAATAAGACCATTCTTGTGAAGAAGGTCTGAAGACGAGGCTGATCTTCCCCCCCTTCCCTTTTTATCGTCTCGGTTTGCTCGGACGGACAAGAAGCCACAGGGTCTATTTATTTATTTTCTCTTTTCCCTTCTTGACATTGCCAAGGTCAGGAACTGAAAGGCAGCCGAGCATCAGAATACAAACATGCCATGTTTTTATAGCAGACCATTTAAATATTGTGATGTCAAAGGCAGTCATGCTGCATGCGTCATACAGCTCTGTCTCTCTTTCTCTCTCTCTCACACACACACACACGCCTGTGTCGGTACAGTAAATATCCCAACGTCATCCGTAGTCCTTCTCCACAGCTGCATTCATTTCCATATCATTATGACAAGGCTGAGATTCACAACCCTGGTCTGTGCGATAAAGTCTCAAATACAAACCTTAATGAAACAACGAGGATGAGAAAAGAAGAGAGGAAAATGAAAGAGTTTGGCCATTCAGTCACATTCAGGATTCTTTCTAAAAACAGACGCTCTTTCAGTTAGCCGCTTCGGAGGTAGTAGCCGAGCGGAGATCGTTTTTCTCACAGCGTTTGGGAGAATTGCTCAGATTAAGGTTGACGGGTCGAAGCACAAGAACCTCGGGGAGATGCTGAAGGTGATAAAGAAGAAGCAGAAGGAGAGAGAGATTATTTCGAGACAACAACAGAACAGAATGGATTTGGGTATCAAACTAGGGTTTCTCAGATAGAAGCAGTGCATCAAATGTACAAATGAAAGCAAAACAAAGCTTACTAAGGTATCAGACCTGCTTTAAAGCCAGGTACGATGGCTTCATTTAATTCTACAAGTGTCTGAGTACTGGATGGATGGGAAATGTGAGTGTCAAGATAATAAAAAAGGTGCATTCTGTGCGTGTTATGGTTAGGCTTAAGGAAAACTTTTTGCGTTTGCGCTAATGGGATCTTTAAAAGTGTGTGTGTGTGCAGGTACTGCGCTGCGACTGTCTGAAGGCAGGTGAAGCAGACTGCTGCGACTCGGTGCCCATCTCCCCGTCCAGCCCTCGGGAAAAGTGGCTGCGCAGAAGAACTCACGTCAAACTACGGGTGAGAACCCCGAGTCTAGAACCTAACCCTCGCTATAGATCACCGGAGAACCCACTGTTCTGCTGTTCCTTGCTCTAACACACAACACATCCACAGCTGTGAATTAGCTGATTACATAAATTAGAACAGGAAGAAGGTTCAAGCGTACAGGGCAGGGTCAGGGTGGGATCAGGGCAGGGTCAGGGTGGTACGTATGTATAGCCATGACTCCGCCCTTTTGTTTAATAATTTTGGTGCTATAATGTGCAGTAAGGCATCTCATATCTTCTCTTCTGTGTCCCGTGACATTCCCCTGCCGCTCGTACTACACGTGTGTTACGGAAACTAATTGTCGGATGAAACACACGCGTGTGAGTCAATTTACTTCAAGTGCACAGGAATTAGGTCACAGTTTCAGTGCAACTCACAGCACCTCCTGCAGGAAGTCTCAGGTTCGGTACCCTGCTACACTTCCTGGTCCACATGACAGCTTTCACATGAGTGATTTTTGTAGTCTGAAACAGCTTACACTCATCCGTTTCAGACTAAAGTGCAGTATGAAAGCTTTCTCAATTCTCACTGCTTCGTCCGATTAATATAATATCACACACAGTTCTTAGAAAATATAATCACACAACAAGAAACATGTTCAAAGTCTGCGGCCACGCACACAAGAACAAGGAGAATGCTTTATACTGGCAGACTATAAACAGACGCTCTCTAGACAGGTTCAGAATGGCTCAATAAAATTCCTCAATAAAAATCTCTCAGCAAAACCTCTTCGGAACGGCATTTTTCATTTTCAACCAAGATGGAGTGGAGTGGAAGGATCAGTATAAAGAGTCCAAAGCTGTTAGATTGCTTGAGATGTGTGTGTGTGTGTGTGGGTGTCTGCAGAATGTGACGGCTAACCACAGAGTACATGATGTGATCGCGACAGAAGACGGGCCTCAGACGCTGGTGGGGAGGTTCATGTACGGACCTCTGGACATGGTCACCCTCGCAGGAGAGAAGGTTTTCATCAAGCCAGCATTTACAAATAAACGAATGAAGCCAAAATGTATTTATAAACAAATAAGTAAATGAACGAACGAATAAATAAATAGAGGACACACTGCAAGTGATGATATATAGAATAAAGAAAAGGATATTTAATACTCCCCTATTATGAGATTAGTTTATAATAGAACAAATATAAGACCATGTAGACATATTTCCTGGAATTTTAAATAGAAAAGAAATTTACATTTTGAAGGACAGGAGATGTATGAGTAATGCTTTTTTCAAGAAATAAATTATTTGAAATACACAAAAATATATATAATATATGACATTAATGTAACTTAAGCTTAATAATAATTTCAAGCTTGAAAAATATTTTTTTAACAATGTAATCAATAGAAATATTATATATTTGGAAATATTAAATATATTTTATTGGTTTTTATGTTTGTTTTTTTTTTGCACTGCCTGAGACGTAGGAGTGTGCATTATTTCCAGGGACTTGATGATTCCTAGGCTGGTTGTTGTTCAGGCATCATTAGTGAATACGTTTTATAGGCCATTTTATGTGTATTTAGACGACAATGTAGGCATAATTACACCATTACTCTCCCGCAACCTGCGATCAGTTAACGAGCGATGCCTGCTAGTGCGAGGAGGAATCCTCCAATCCTCTGTCCAAATAGCAGGATGGGTCACTACCTGCAAGAAATGGCAAAAGAACCATCTTCTGATAGTGCTTATGGAACCAACCCCTAATGTAATAAATAAATAAATTAATAAATAATCAGACAGACAAAGAAATAGATAGATAGATAGATAGATAGATAGATAGATAGATAGATAGATAGATAGATAGATAGATAGATAGATACATAAATAAATAATCATGCAGGCAGACAGACAAGTAAATAAATAAATAAACAGACAGATAGATAGATAAATAAATAAATAAATATTTTTAAAATAAATAATAATAAATAAACAAACAGACAGATAGATAGATATATAAATAAATAAATAAATAAATATTTTAAAATAAATAATAATAAATAAATAAACAAACAGACAGATAGATATATAAATAAATAAATATTTTTAAAATAAATAATAATAAATAAATAAATAAATAAATAGACAGATAGATAGATAAATAAATATTTTTAAAATAAATAATAATAAATAAATAAATAAATAAACAAACAAACAAACAAACAAATAAATAAATGCACTTCCATCTTTTGCAGGTTTTCTCTGCACTCTGCTCCACTAGCACTAAGTTAAAATATAAAGCATCTGCTAAATCAATCAATGTAAAGTAACTGTAAATATAATCATAAAGCTATGTAAAGAAGTGTAACTAAACTATCGTGATGCTTCAACACAACATAAAGACATCTATCGTGCCAAGACTGTAATTTTCTGAATTTACCAGTTAAGGCTTTAGAGAATCGCTGCGTCTCTTTCGTCAGGTGGATGTGTTTTTGGTGACGCAGCCCGGATCGGGCCGCTGGGTGCTGTTCGACACCGAGGTAACCACCAGCAGCGGTCGCATCACATACACCATCCCTTCAAACAAGAGACTCTCGGTCGGCGTCTACCCCATCAAAATGGTGGTGAAGTGAGTGATCGTGATGAAAATATAAATGAACTGGTTTAAAAACTCATTGATTTGACATTGATGTTGACATTGACGATGTTTTTCAAGAGGAGACCAGACGAGTGCGGAGGCGTTCCTCACCGTGCTGCCGAGAGGGATGGAGTGTGTGGTGTTCAGCATCGACGGCTCCTTTGCTGCCAGCGTCTCGCTCATGGGGAGTGACCCTAAAGTCCGTCCCGGAGCTGTAGATGTGGTTCGGTGAGTGTGTTTTTGGGTTTTTACTCAAACGCTACACTGATGGCCAGTGTAATGGACCAATGTGAGGAACAGAAATAACCTTTTCAAATGTTCAATCGTACAATCAACATCCAATCAGCCGAGCATGTAGAAGCAGTGAAGTGTGGTGCATCATGCAGGTCAAGAGAGTGAGTTCATGTTCACATCCAGGATCAGAATGGGATCTCAGTTACTTTGTGGCTTGATTGTTGGACTATTTCAGAAATCTCCTGGGGTTTTCACACATACAAGGCTTTAGAGTGGTGCAAAAAAATGTCCAAAAATGTTCAGTTGTGAAGTTCTCCCACATCACCCCACTGCTGTGCTTCCTTCATTGGTTTCTGGTAACAGATGATGCTTGCCTACAAAGCCAAAAACAGACCAGCACCATCTTACCTCAAAGCTTTTATCACTCCCCACACTGCACCATGCCCCCCTCAGATCCTCCAGCACTGTTCGACTGATCCCAACATCTCCCAGGGGTCTTCATGGAAGCTACACATCTGTACTCTTCTCTGGTCTGGCACCTGGGTGTTGGAACAAACTTCCTCTGAACAGGTGATGCCTAAAGACCTACCTCTTCCTGAAGGACTTCTGTGCTCTTTTTCCTGTATTTCCTCCCAACAGAGTTTTCAGACTGATGGTATTCTTAATCTGTGACCTGACAAACCAGTATCAAATATTTTCCGAGATAGAGTCTTCAGAAGCTCTTCTCTGGAAGTTGTTGATCAAAGTGAATGACCAGACTACTTTAAGCTCAAATAATTACTCTTTACACCCGTGATGAGCAGAAAAGCATGTCAGAAAGCATCTCATCAGGTTCCTCTCCTGTCAGCTAAGAACACCCAAACTGGACAAGAGTCACCCAAACTGGACAAGAGACACCCAAACTGGACACACTTAATACATAACACTAAAGTGGGGAAAAAACCTAACGGGAAGGCTGCAGCTTTTTTTTATAATTTCAGAAATTATCTGTAACATGATGCTCATGGGAAACAAATGTGCAGAATTTATCCAAGCCAACTGCAGTCCAGGTTTTTGCTGTCATCAAGGAGATATCATCCATGATGTAAGGCTTATATCGAGCTCATATCACATATAAAATTTGTATATATGGAAGAACATTGTGTTTGTGACCATTGGGGAAAAAGCCATAGTGCTGCACTGGAAGGTGTTCAGCTGTAATCCAGAATGAGCTGTATGTTTCCGGTGTTGTGTTTGCAGGCACTGGCAGGACCTCGGGTACCTCATCATCTACATCACAGGTCGACCCGACATGCAGAAGCAGAGGGTGGTGTCGTGGCTCTCGCAGCACAACTTCCCCCAGGGCATGGTGTTTTTCTCTGAGGGGCTCGTCCACGACCCCCTGCGCCAGAAAACCATCTTCCTCAGGAGCCTCATTAAGGAGGTAGAACATAAGAACTTAAAACAAGTAGAATTTGGTGGTGACTACCTTTTGTTTTGTCATTTTGAAAACGGGTAACTGAACCATCCACATTTGACCTTATCTGTCCAATCAGAACAAACCGTAAATGAAGATCCACTTGTTTGGTCATCTCACCGAAAAGGAAAACGCTTGCCATTAAAATGCCATTAAAATTAACGGTAATTACAGACGTTATCATGATTTTTCCTGCTCATTTTTCTCCTTAATTCCATCATCCACCAGCCAGATCTTCCCTGTTACACAACAACTCCCAGCCGTGGTGAAGGTGAACACGTTCTTCCTCCTCAACACATCAATCCAACCAGCGTTTTGAATCTTTTTGACATGCTGCTCAGGCAAAGTCACAGGGCATCGTACCACGCTATGAGTAAAACTCAACCAGACGTCTTCTGCATACACGACCTCACAGTGAAGCTGATTAGAAGATTAGCCGCGTGAATCCCCGCAGTATATCATCTCTGTCAGGAGTAGGTGTCTTCATAGGTACAGAATCCAGACCCAAATGCAGGGATAAAATGAGAAACGGGGGATTTATTAATAAAACAATAAAACTACAGACCACAGAACACAAACCGTAGACACCAGGAGGCAAAACCTGGTAAGAAAAGACTAGGACTCAGCAAAACACAAGCACAAGACAGCAGGTAAATATAGGGAAGGGAATTAGTGAAACAAGAGGGACAGGCGTGAAGAGGCGGGAACGGGCTATGGCTTGGGCTCAGAAGTGGGTGGGGCAAACATGTGAGAACACAAAAGAAACAAAGACACATGGTACAGGGGATAAACAAACCCAGGGGGTGTTCCAGCAGGGAATTAACCAAGCCATCCATGATAATCTCAGACAGATCATTAACGTTAATTAATCTGCACTCTTTGCGTGTTGTAGTGTCACATTAAAATCGGTGCAGCGTACGGCTCTATGAAAGACATGTCCGTGTACAGCGCACTGGGCCTGGACGCCTCGCAGATCTACATCGTGGGAAGACCATCCAAGAAACACCAGCACCAGTGTCAGGTATAACAAATAAAATCCGACCCCATTGAATCTGAATCGCACTCGTTTGCCCCGTCAGTTCTTTAAATCTCAATTTCCTTCTGATCCTCAGTTCTTGAGTGAGGGATACGCGGCTCATCTCTCTGCCCTGGAGTTCGAGCACGGCTCACGTCCCAAGAAGAACCGCATGATCCTGCGCCAGGGCTCCTTCGGCCTCTCGTCCAAGCCGGACTTCCTGTCTCCGTCGCCGGATTTCTTGACATGTAAACGCACTCCGTTGCTGCGCCGAGCCATGTCCATGCAGCAGGCATCTCCACCCTCGTCCTCGTCGTCCACACCCAAACCGGAGCGAGCTCAGAGCCAACCCGAGAGCCACAGGGACGGGCCTGAGATCCGCATCGAACTCGACGATCAGGACCCAGAAACAGGAGGCTTTACTGCTGTACTGTGAGAAAATGTGACCACTTGGTAGGATGGGGGTTAAAAGAAATACATTGTGCTTGTGGTAAGACGGATTAGATTAGACATTTTTTTAACAGTGTTGCTGCCTATTATCCAGCATTCAGAATGTTGTTCCCGTTTGTGAAAAAAATGTCAGCTTCTAAATCAAAAATCGGCAAAATCCGGAAGCGGTTTCAGAGAGACGGCCGCTGCAGCCCCTTTTCAGTCCTTCTTTAAACCGGTGAAGTTTCTAAAATGACTGTGGACCACTATAGCAACCATAATACATATTAATATTATGTACATTATCTGAAGCACTGATTCCTTTTCATAAAGTTTTTTGCCTTTAATATCCAGTATATCTGATATAGTAAGAGTCACTTGAAAACTTTTTTCGTTGTATTTTTCTAATCAAACTTTTGTAAGACGCACGTCTTCTGACGCTTAACGAGTATCTACATCTTTTCCATTTGACTCACCCTCGTAGAAGCAAAAGTATTTTAAAATTATTTGTAAAGAGGTCCTTTAGAGGCCAAGTGCCTTTACAAGGCTGTGTACGGAAACAAAAATCTAAATCAAAGAATCAGCAAAATCCAGAATCACCGAGACTGGATCCACTGCAGCCTCTCTTCAGTCGTTCGGTGAAGTTTTGAAGCAATCTGCAGACAAACATTAATGCGGCGCTCAGTGTAGGGCAGCAGGCTGCCATTTATTTCTGCTGACAAGCTGAGAGGCTCATTTACTTAGCCAGCTCCCGTTTGGTTTGTGCTGACGCACTCGAGCCGACCTGCGTCACTCAGGCGCATCGCTAGCCTACGGATCCTGAATAAGCCAATCACCACGATAAAGCCAGAAAGTCTTAAGAAACCGCTTCTTGCTTTGTTTGTGAGCTCTGTTCCGACCCTGGGGGATGATTGGCTGTTTTGTCTGTGTTCAATCTGCCCAGAGTCACTCGGTTCCTTCAGGCATTGTTGACCACTCGGTGGGATAATGGTGCCTCCGTATCGGGTGGTTCGGGCTGTTATTTTCTCACAGCAGTTATTACGGCACTCTGCTTATTTTCCCTGTTACATCAGAAAGCAGGGTAAAAAAAAAAAAAGATGTATGTTTTGAGAATACTGGCTGCGTCGTGTGAACGATATTCAGGGAGGAACACGAGCAGTGAGCTCATGATAAAATCTACCTTTCTATCGGTGGAAAAATAGAATAATTATTCTGGTAGGTGGTACTTTAGGGTGTAGGAGACAAAACAAATCCAAATCTCATAGATTGTGTATCGCTATAGCAACCATAATACGTTAATATTATGTACATTATCTGCAGCACTGATTCCTTTTCTGAAAGTTTTTTTTTGCCTTTATTATACAGTATATATGACGTAGTATGAGCCACTTGAAAACTTTCCCTGTTTTTTCCCTCCTTGTCTTTTTCACCATTTTTGTACGATGCACGAGTGTCTGGATTCGTTTAGGGACCTTTAGAGGCCAAGTGCCTGTGTATAGAGTCACGTTATCCGATATCCGAGTCTCTGAATCATACATGTCCGATCTGATCCACAAAGGGCAGGTGCGTGTGCGGGATTTCATTCCGATCAATTAGTAGGCTGAGCGTAACATTACAGGAACACAAGGTGTTTAGCACATGGTGCATGTTGCAGGAACATGAGTGTAAGATTTCCGCTGATCAGAACTGCACATGATCTCATTCACTCTCAATCTCCAAACCTGAACACTACAACGGAATAAAAAGAGACCAAACATAGAGAGCGATGTTAAATCCGATCGCTTAAAACCAGAGCGGCGTCGTGATCGACAACGCGGAGGCCCTGCAGGCAATAACGAGGAAGAGGATGTTTTATTTGCGAGCGCAGATTGCGACCTGCGCCTGAAGCTCTCATTATGTAATGTGGTGTTCATGTTTTTCCTGCTGGCTGCCGTGGTGCTCTTTTGTGAAGGTAACCGGCTCTATTTATAGCAGCACGTCACTGACGGCCTATTATTCTCCGGCCTTGCCGCCCGCTTTTAGCCGACTTTTCAAAACCGTCTTCTTTTTCTTCGGATCTTATTCTAAATTGCCTGCATGTCTGCCTCCCACTCGATTCTCATCCAAGATCAAGCGGCATTGCGCAGTGTGTGTTTACGTATTAGATATATATATATATATATATATATATATATATATATATATACACACACACACATCGGTATGTGCTGCTGTACACACAGCTGCAGCATGTAATACGTGGGAAAGTGTTACGTGTATCTGTTACGTGCACTCGGTACTGATTTGTAGTAACCTGTAGAAAGCTGTATATGTGTCCTGTAACATATTGTATATAGATGTATATAACTGAAACGAGTGTGGTGTTTTTAAGAAGGGGAAAAAACAAAAACAGGAAACTGAACATTAACGATGTAATGATGTAATCTTTAATAAAGATTAATGGGAATTAAAATGTCTGGTAATTGAATGTTAAGTTTCTTTAAGCAGACTTCAAGGTAAGAGGGTGAAGGTCTCCGGACTTCCAGAGACGCTGCGAGCTATCCAGAAAGGATCTTGTTCGGCGTAGGAGAGGAACACAACACGGTACGTGACGTTATTATAGACTTGGTAATAGAAATGCAGGCAGTCATTGTACAGTGTGGATAATGGTATCGTACGATTAAGAAAAAAAACATTGCAGAGAACGATACAGATACATTTGTTTTTTTTTTATTAAAGTAGAAAAGGTGAACATTTCATCAAGAATGCTTAGTGTTATGAGAAAAAGTGCATATAAAAGCCATAGTTCCCAGTCAACATCATTTTAGCTTTCCCAGACGTTGCTTCGTTTTTGTCCCGATCTGGACCGTGTGGTTAAATTACAGAATGCAGCCGAAAAACAAACAAACAAAAAGATAAAGATGAGTTAGATTCTCCCAGCACCTCGATACAAGGTGGAGTCTAGCGACTATATAATATGGAACTAGAGACTAGTTAGTAAACATCAGGTTTGACTTGCTACGTTGGTTATAGTGTTAGTTTATAGTTAAATAGAAATAAAAGTAAAAACTGTAACACGAACATTATCGTCTTTGGTGCAATGGTGAAACTTGCCCTCGTTTTTTTTTTATGGCTTTCCAACCGAGACCTTTATACCGTAACAGCATGACAACAATTTGGCAGGAAAGTAACATTTGGCAAAATCTGACGATGGTGGATGATGAGACGGTCAGTTACAGACACACATTAAAAAAAAGACAACGACGATGACGAGAAGTCAGGACTAAGACAGACGTGGAAAAAAAATCCGAAGGTAGCTTGATGTCTATGTGGGTTTGCGGAGGTTTGAGAGCGCGCTGTCGGTCCAGCTGCCCACTCTGTTGCGGATTCGTCGGCTCTGCTGCCGGATGAAGGATCGGTTTAATTTCCCCGTGCTGCTGCTCGGGTTGGAGCCGGAGCCGTAGCTGTGAGCCATCACTGTTCTGTAATGCTCCATGGCCTCAGTCCTGCACAGACACGTTAAATAAACACACGTGGGTCAGGATCGTGGAGTGTGTGAAAGGCAGTATGTGACAGAACAGGTTGTTTTTAAGGGCATGCAACAGTCAGACATTTTAGCTGCAGTTATTAGTTTAGGGGGAAGGGTTTCCATACATCAGGTGAAGCTACACTGTATGGGCAAAAGTATATGGACACCTGACCATCACACCTGCTTCTTCCTCAAATTTTTTTTTTACCATGCATTTGTACAAAGTGTAGTGTTACAGCTTCCCTTCACTGGAACTAAGAGACCTGAACCTGCTCCAGCACAAAGCAAAGCAGCTGCATGAGGACATGGTGTGGAGGTTAAAATTGGACTGGAAGAACTGGAGCGTCCTGAACGGACTCTGACTCAACCCCACTGGACACCTTTGAAACGATCTGAAACTCCATGGCTTCCTCTTCTGACATTATAACCTGATCTTGCTAACTCTCTTGTAGCTAAAATGAACTCAAATCCCTCACAAACAGCTTATTATAACAGGAAATGTGGAATAAATCTGGAATCTGATGTTCAACAAGGACATCCAGGTGTGATGGTTAAGGGGTGCACAAACTTGTAGACACACGGTGTATTTACAGCCTTCACATGCACGTCAAAGACATCAATTTTCTGATCATAGATTTTGTAATATAATTTTACCTTAGGCTTTACTCCGTTATAATAGAGTACTTGAATTTTCTGGTGCTAGAATGAAAGACAGGTTAGTCTACAGTTTCATTAACAAACTTGAGGCCTTTTCGCTGAAATTGCATCAACACAAAACGACGGAACAAATCCGAGTGACTGATGGCAGCCCGAGGGGGGCAGAGGAACTGGGTTTCAGGAGAGGCTAATCTGTTCTCTTGCACTACAAGTAAAAGGTCATTGCCTAGCTGCTGCACACAGCCTCCTGTTTTCCCGTCAAGATTTTATGGGATGCTTCGGGGTCATGTCGTCGGATGTGTAAATCTGCGGTTTGAAAGGCCACGAGCTTGAAAATGTCAAACGTGTATGAGTGAACATTAAAAAATGGGGGCGAGACAAAAGCTTTGTTCGTTGACTTCGATCCTTTAGTCACATTTTACATGTTTACTATTTAGAAATCTTTTAATCCTGAAATCGAATCTCTCGGAGCGGAAGGGAGGGCGGTACTCTCTTTCTCTTGGCTGTCAATCACATCGACACTGGCCAATCGCAAGCATATATGAGCTCATGTATGCGGAAGAGGGCAGAGCGTGTTCTTCAGAGCGAGTTACACAGCCCTGCGACGTAGCATTACTGTGTGTTTATTGGCTTGACTAGCTGCTAGCTGTCGTATGATAACTCATGCGTGTCATTTAGCAAAAGGTGAAACTGGTAGCCAATGAGATAAACACAAAAAAGATAAATCTTGTGCTGTAAAAACCCTTACGTTTTTAAAAATCAGCATGGGATATGTACCACAAACGCTTTTATTATAAGAGATTTGATTTTCCTGGAGCGGTTTTTGGAAATTTGGTAGAATCCTAATGGATGATCTCATGCACAGGAAAAAAAAACAAAACAAAACAAAACAAGCCACGAATTCATGTGAAGTGTGAGCAGAAACGTTGGGGAACAGCAGACCCTCTGTGTAGCTGTAGTGATGACTGGAAGTGTTTCGGACGACTTCCCTGAATGGAAAAGCACTCGGAGTTTGAAAATCTTGGCGGGAACAGAGTTATGTGAGGAATTCGGGGGCGGAACACAGGGCTCCCAGATAACGGGGCGGTATTAGACACTGTGCAGACGGATACACTGCAGTGCTTTCCAAATCTCTCTCTCTCTCTCTCTCTCTCACACACACACACACACACTAAAGCTGTACCATCATATTAATACTGTCCCATTGAGGTCACTAAATTTTTCATTAATACATGACAGCAGTTTAATAAATCGTTTGGTGTGTAGCAGCTTATCAGTTCAGTGTGTGTGTGCGTGTGTGTCTCCCTCTAACACACCCCAAAGCAGCCACAAATCATTCCCTCATGCCAAAATCTTCCTCTGGCGGGAAGACTGCCTCAGGAAGAGTGAGAGCAGACAGCCGTTAGGGGGAAAAAAAAAGAGAGAGAGAGAGAGAGAGAGACCCACCCAAATACCAAAGAGGAAATAGACTGGATACCAAAAACAGGATGCAAGAATGGGTGATTTTTGAAATGGACAAAGTCTCAGTGTCAGCGCCGTGTTTATATCAGAGTAGGGAATAACTGCGCATTTAGAGAATTTCCTTTAGTTACATTTACATTGAAATTTGCCAGAAACCCGTCTGAATTAACATTATGTTTAGATTTGCAATCAAAAAAAATTCAGCATATGCTTATTAACATTTATGTGCAATATCACAGCTAACAAGCAACGCATGTCTCTCATCCACAATCTTTTAATAATTCAAGCCCAAATATTCACTGTTAAGCCACATCAGTGAAGCAAGCTGGTGGTAGCATCATGTTATTTGTTACCTGTAGTTAAATTCCCTCTTTACCCGCTCACTGACTTTTGGTGCTTAATTATTTCCACTTTTTATATAACGTATTTGTCAATAATTAAACAATTAATCAAAAGGTTACATATAAACAATTAACGCTACTATATAAATATATAAAACTACATTATATAATACTACAAAATATATTATACTACATTTAAGCCATGTGAATAAAATAAACAAATTAAAATTTTCAGATATAATGTTGACTCAAATATATGTTGGTTGTGCTTGGTTTTAATATTGCTAGGTAAAAAGTGAAGAGTTAAAAGTCCCTTTTTCCTTTTGGAAATCTGCATAAAGACATTGTAATGTTCCCTAAATAGTAATAAAAATAATAATTTAAAGGTAAGTTTAAAGAAAACTCAAAAAACCTTAAATATATGCCTTTGTCACTTTTATATTAAATTCTGCTGTATGAGATGGTGACAAAACTACTGAAGCTTGTGGTCAGGAAATCAAATGCCTTGTGTATTGTTTGTTCCTTAAAATCAGTGTGTATTAAAAGACTTTTTACTCACCGCTCGTCTCTCCCAATGACTTCATCAAAGGCCTGAGAGAGGCGCTTTAGTTTCCTGAGGCCTTTTGATACACTGTCCAGATCTTCATCAAACTGCCTAAGGCAGGACAAAAGGGACTCATTTTAAAAAAAAAACCCTCCCTGGAGCTGATCTAATGCTACATTATGAACACAGTGACTCTTTAACCTTGGACGCTACTCACCTGCGGCGGCTCGCCGTGTTAGGAGATGCGAAAGGGCTCCTCAGTGCCGCCATGCGCACCAGCTGCCTCCTGGTGCCTCCGGTCTTCACCGCTCTCACGGCCGACTCGCTGGGCTCCGGAGTGCCTGTGGCTCGCGGGTTACGCTTGGCGGTCGATCTTGGCGTGCGTCTGGGGGTGGTGGCTTGTCGTTTCGGGGTGCGGGCGGATGCAGGAGCATGCTCGTTCTCTTCTCCTTCCAAGATCCTGCCAGGCGTCCTCACCAGGCACTCCTCACGTGACTGTGTGCTCTTTTGAAACTTCTGAGGGGAAGAAATAAAGTTGGGCAGTTTTATATGGAATAATGGAGGTCAACTAGAAATTCTTTGCGTGATGGATTGTTCTCAGTGCTGCCATGATGATGATGTTGTATCTTAGTGTGTATTAGTGTGGAGCAGGTGGGACGCTGGGTTGAGAAACAATCGTTCAAGCAAAAATCTCACCATGAGATTGCACTTTAAAGCACGATGGTGGTGGCATCATGTTATCACTGACCAGTGACCTCCTTTTTGATCATATTAGACACCCATACTGAACGCGAACTCACAGTGAGCTGGGACACAGATATCTTAAAAGGATCTGACCTGATAAGCGTTTCCTATGGTGTTCTTGGCGGTGCGTTTGATCTGAGTGACGGCGCTGGTCTTCTTGCTGTTCTGAAACTCCTCAGTGTTTGGATTCTCCGGGACGTTGTTGGTGGGCTGTACGGTCTTTAAAGGAAGTCTCTTCCTCAGAGACATGCGCAGGGAGTTGAGAGAGCTGGAGGAGCGTAGCTTCCGAAACTGCTGCCCGGCCTCGGGGGAGCTCTCGGGTTCAGACTCGGAGAGGACGCTGTGCGAGCGCCACATCCCAGACACCGTGGAGCTAAGGCCGTTCACGCTGCTCGCGATAGCTGATGACATGATGGGAACCGCTGCTGTGAGAAGGGTCGGGAAATCAACAGTGTTACAAAGGTGATGGACAATTTAATAGAATTTTCAGTATCACAAGGGCTTCGTCTGAACAGTGAGCACTGAGTAGGTGCTTAGATTTTGGATTACGATAAACAGCGCACAAAATTTGTTGCAGGAAATGAAATCCAGCATCATTATATGTATGATTGAGTTGCTTGAATTGGTTTAATGCAAACCTTGATGATTTAAAATTAAATGAGTCTATAAATAATGGACTAAATGCGTTTCATCATTGAAATTAAAAACCTCTATGGGACCATTATACACTATATTGGCAAAAGTATGTGCACCCCTGACCATCACACCCATACTGTATGTGGATCAGACTGCTGCAGTTGTATAGAATGATTTTTGGATGCTGGAGCAAACCTTTGGCCTTATAGTATATAGAATAATAAAGGTTCAGATAACTAGTGTGACAGCTAAACAGTTAGACTAGAACAATAAAATAAAGCTGTACTGGAGTATGAGAAATTTAGTGCGCTGGTTTCTAATACATTTGTGAGCCCCAGATGTAGGAATTTGACCAAAGTAATTACAAATGGTTTGACAGTAAAAACAGGTAAATAAATATATATTTTTTAATTATTTAAAAAACAAACAAAAAACCCACAGTATGGAAAAAAGAGAAAGAAAAAAAAATAATAATACGAAATTCTTTCATTAAACACGAGTGCGAGAATAGTGAGCTTGATTCCCAGGTCCACCAAGCTGCCACTGCTGGGCCCCTGAGCAAGGCCCTTAACCCTCAAATGCTTGGCTGTATAAGTCACCCTGGATAAGGGCGTCTGCCAAATGCCAGAAATGTAAATGTTTGCTTAAGTATCAGTTGCACTTTTGTGCCAAAAGTTTTAAAGAACTAAAAGATGGACACCTTACTCAGCGAACCTTATACGAAAGAAAATTTCTACAGATCCCCTTGAAACAGATTTCCTTTCTAAACCATTTTTAATGTGTACAGCGGAGTTTCTCAAACTTGGGGTCATGACCCTGGGTGGGGTCGTTTGATCTAGAGATGGGGTTTGAGAGAGACTCTTCCTCTTTTGTTGGTTTACAAAACAATATTACGAACATCTTCAGAGCTCTAACTACAAAAGGGTTTGTATGTATTTCAGTCCATTGTGCTATACTGCTAGAACAGGAGTTCAGAGATAATGGTCTTGCATCTCCAACCAAATACCTCCACTAGTTTCAGAACACTATTGTCTGATACAAACACTTGATATTTCTCAGATATGGATTTACAAGCATGACGAGTACATAAGGAGAAACCGATATCCTGGGCTCATGGACAATGCATAATGTCCATTTCTTTTGGTGTATATGAGTAGGAACCACTGGTGTAGAGAAACATGCTGACCATTGGGTTGTGTTTTGTTCTTTTTGGACATTCCACTGAAAAAACAGGTACAAAAATTAGATTAAACTCTTTAAACAGGATCATAACTGAAAACAAGCTGAATAATAAATATAATAGGGCTGATAATGATGGGCTGTGATTTCTATCACTGCAACAAAACAATAATATATAACTAGGGGAAACCAAAGCTTGCTGATCTACAATAAACAGTTTTTTATAAAAAAGAAGTTCTTAAACTTTGCTTAACATCTCCTTTTAGCTAAAGAGTTAACATTAACCTTATTTATCTGAGCGATGGGCGCGTTAGTCTTTCTGCGCATGCGCACCCTGAAACTCGTGTTTATTCATATTTCTCAATGAAGGACTCTGATCAACAAATAGCCAAATATTAACCTTAAACGTCCTGCACAGGATCAAGCATTTTTCTCATAAGATCTTGATTTGAGTAATAAATTAAATCGACATAAAATATTCGAGGTATTGTTTTAAGAACTATAAATCGCGCGGTTTAGTAAGGGGGTTTTGGAAGATAGGATATAATAAGTTCGAATATTAACCAGATGTTATCTGTGTATTGAGACATGAAGCTTGATATTACTTTATATTTTTGTTTATTTAGTGCACGTGTGTGTTTATAGCTGTGAGATGCACGACACGCAGAAACAATAGTGAGCGATGCTAGCTAACGGTAGCGTCTATCAGGCTAACAGCTGCTGTGCTAAACCACTTATTTACTGCCAATGTTTTTTTAAACAAATACCCAGTACACATTACTGAAGAGAAACACAACGCTTTAACTCATTTCCCAGCTCTTACCGTCTCAGGGTTTGATCCACCGCGCTGCTGTAATGCGCCACTTCGGTGTAGGAGTTTGAATTTGGCGGACCTTCTTCCCAAGACTGCGAAGCCCCGCCCCTCAAACCCTTCCCCTCGTCCTGATTGGTCGAGTTCATGTGTCGAGGTTTTTTATTCTTACTTCGTTTACTACAAAAAGGCAGCTTTTTTATTTTGATATAATGAATTTTTTATTATTATTTCTTTAGGACAAGTGCTAACTTCCTTCCTTCCTTCCTTCCTTCCTTCCTTCCTTTCTTTCTTTCTGTCTATATACTGTGCTGCCATTATGATCTTTCTCCTTTTTTTCGTTTCATTTCATTTTTACATTTCATTTCTTTCTTTCTTTCTTTCTTTCTTTCTTTCTTTCTTTCTTTCTTTCTTTCTTTCTTTCTTTCTTTCTTTCTATACTGTGTTGCCATTATGTTCTTTCTTCCTAACTTCCTTCCTTCCTTTCTTTCTTTCTTTCTTTCTTTCTTTCTTTCTTTCTTGCTTTCTTTCTTTCTTTCTTTCTTTCTTTCTTTCTTTCTTTCTTTCTTTCTTTCTTGCTTTCTTGCTTTCTTTCTTCTGTCTATATATACTGTTGCCATTATGTTCTTCCTTCCTTCCTTCCTTCCTTCCTTCCTTTCTTTCTTTCTTTCTTTCTTTCTTTCTTTCTTTCTTTCTTTCTTTCTTTCTTTCTTTCTTTCTTTCTTTCTCTTTCTTTTTTTCCTTCCTTCATTTGGTCTTTCTTTCTTTCTTTCTTTCTTTCTTTCTTTCTTTCTTTCTTTCTTTCTTTCTTTCTTTCTTTCTTTCTTTCTTTCTTTCTATACTGTGTTGCCATTATGTTCTTCCTTCCTACCTTCCTTCCTTCCGTTCTTTCTTTCTTTCTTTCTTTCTTTCTTTCTTTCTTTCTTTCTTTCTTTCTTTCTTTCTTTCTTTCTTTCTATACTGTGTTGCCATTATGTTCTTCCTTCCTTCCGTTCTTTCTTTCTTTCTTTCTTTCTTTCTTTCTTTCTTTCTTTCTTTCTTTCTTTCTTTCTTTCTTTCTTTCTTTCTTTCTTTCTATACTGTGTTGCCATTATGTTCTTTCTTTCTTTCTTTCTTTCTTTCTTTCTTTCTTTCTTTCTTTCTTTCTTTCTTTCTTTCTTTCTTTCTATATATACTGTGCTGCTATTTTCTCTACTCCTTTTTTCCCGTTCTCTGTACCTGATCTGTATGCCGGAGAAATATTCTCTCTTTTAAAGAAGCGCAGAGACATCGCCACACTGTGTTTTACATTTGAAGTGATGAAGATATGAATCTGTTTTCTGTGCCTGTTTACGAGGAACACGGGAACTCGTTGACCTTGTCCTTGAGAATTTATAATAGTTAGCAATATATTTTAATGGGTTTATATTGCCATGGTATTGAGAAAGAAAGTCAATGCTCTAGAGTCTGTTTTTTAAACTCAGGGTTCAAGGTGTAACATCTTCTCACCCCGAGCTTGTGCAACATCATTAAAAGCACAGTGTCATTAAAACTGGCAGGATGAAGGCTTCACCTCGACCAGGAGCTTCTGACTTTACACCGTTACTGCGCTTGTATTTTTCCATCAAAAAAACAGACAGTGACACAGAGGGGTGTTTTAACATCTTTAATTAAGCTGAA
Source organism: Hemibagrus wyckioides (assembly GCF_019097595.1). Taxonomy (NCBI): domain Eukaryota; kingdom Metazoa; phylum Chordata; class Actinopteri; order Siluriformes; family Bagridae; genus Hemibagrus; species Hemibagrus wyckioides. The sequence goes on from NC_080727.1 coordinate 19,040,094, forward strand.
CTCTCTTTATAGAAGAAGAAGAAGTGTTGGGTTCCTGTTTTCTCTCTGTGATTGTCAGTGCAGTGGATTTGGCCGTAACGAGCCGCACGTGATGGCCCATTTGACAGAAACGTCAGTCTTTCTTAAAGCACTGAAAGAAAGAAACAAATCACCTGAATAGCAGCGAATAACAAAGAACAAAACACTTCCTTAATTGCATCTGAACAAATGGAGTCCCGCTTGAGCTTCTCACATTCATGAAAATGAGTCTACCTTCATGATCTTCTGCCATCGGGAAACGACAGCCAGCAGGATCGTTAAGAGGATGACCACCACACCGGCTACTGTAGGCCAGAGAGGGAACTTCATCACCTGGTCTGTGTTTTAGGAGCAAAAATATATATCGACGTTAAACTGTGGCAAGTTCAATCATCTTGAATAGATGAGTTATTTCATAGCCGCGAGTCTGATATGAAACGAGTCAGGACTCCTGTGTGTTTTTTTAATCGTGTGTTTTTCTCTCTGTTGGGTAACCTTACCGAGAATTCTAGTTACTGAAGGTCAAATCTAAGCTGCTGTTTAGATGAACAAACATCTCAGAGAGCAGAAATGGATTTGAAGAAATATCAGCATTTACTTTGAAAATAGAAACGTGTATGGTGGGGGGGGGCTTTTTGTTTTTGGAAGGAATATTCACATGTGAACAAAATTGTTGCTAGCCGTCCATTAAAGAAAGAAAAACCCCACAATGGTCACTGAAAAAACTCGAAACTGTCCCTTAACATGTCCCTAAGGTGCCATCATTTTTGTCCAGGTTTCAGTTCAAAAGCAATGTCTGATTTTTATGAATCATTTTTCAGTAAATATCTCTTTATTACTACTTTTGTTTACAGTTTCAAGTGACCATTGTGTGGGTTTTCTTTCTTTAATGGAAGGGTAGCAAACTATTTTGTCCACTTGTGTATATATCACCCTTAGTAGGCTAGATAGAAACAGAAATACTTATGAAACACTACAAATTCTTAAAGTCCTGAGTGTCTACTTTTATATCAGCTTCATATAAACTACCACTGTGGACAAGCGTACAGGAAAAAGCGATAAATCTTGAGGTATATAGATCATTTTTAGACCTATTTATAATACCTACTCGACTTGTACATATCACCCCCATAGCTGTATATCTTATCTTGTATATTGTAATTTATTGTAAATATGCCACTTATGCACTTCTGGTTGGAAGCTAACTGCATCTCACTGGCTCTGTACATGTACTCTGAACAATGACAATAAAGCTGAATCTAATCTAATCTAATCTAATCTAATCTAACTTTATACATGTGAGTATAAAAGGCTGGACCAATTTCCCAAATTTCAGGAAAATGAAGGTGGGTTGAGGCTTCGGTTAGGTTTCTTTCTTTCAACATATTTTGTATGTTCTAGACATGTAACAATATCAGTCCAAAATGTAAATAAGCTTAAAACCTCTAACTGAATCAGTAACACTGTAGTGAAGGATTGTGGGACTTGGCTGTATTTTTCTAGAAGAATCTGTACTACAGCTAACATGTTAGATGTTAGATGATGTGACTATGAAGCTTAATGGTGAAGGTGTTGGATTATTGATCAGAAGGTTGTGGGTTTTAATCCCAGCTCCACCCAGCTGCCACTGCTGGGCCCCTGAGCAAGGCCCTTAACCCTCAGTTGTATAAAATGAGATAACAATATAAGTCTCTCTGGATAAGGGCATCTGTTAAATGCTGGAAATGTAAATGTATTGAACATACAGACGTGATCCACTAGAGAGAGGCTTCAGGGGATACCGCATACACAGAGTGATGATTTTTAAACAGACACAAACCTACAACAGTGACACTGAAGCTCCGTTTGCTGACGCCGTAGATGTTTGAGTTGGCCTCACAGGTGTACACACTCTGGTGCGCGTGGCGTTTAATGTTTGTAATGTGAAGCGTCGCCGTAAAACCGTTGTTGCTGGTCTTGTAGCTGCTGGAAGAAAGATCTAGAAGATTATTGTCCTTCTTCCAGACCACACTGACCGGAGGATAAGCACGAACGTCACAGGACAGAGCGGCATCGCTTTTCTCCTCTACTAACATTTCCACATCCAGTCCTAGCGTTGGCGGATCTGTAGGAGAGATGATACAGTTAATGAAAACATTATTCCTGAAAAAATTTTTCTCACCACAGTAAGGTTAAGGTCCTGAGTCTGATTGGTCAGAAGGTGTTGATTTATTTTCACTATACTTTCAGCTGTGATTCGAATCACACGTCTGAATTTATGCCCTCTTCTAGAACATTCTCATTCATTTTGGTGGAGTGTTGACGTAATCCAAATGTGATAATAAACCCTTAAACAACGTGCTGTAATGGAAGAAAGCAAAATGTATTACCATTGATATAATCATTTGGTGGGCAGCATGGTGGCTTAGTGGTTAGCACTGTTGCCTCACAGCAAGAAGGTCTGGTGTTCGAATCCTGGTTTCGAACCAGCAGCGGCCTTTCTATGTGGAGCTGGAGCGGGCTTGCGTGGATTTACTCCCAAAAACATGTACATTAGGTTGATTGGTCATTCTAAATTGCCCATAGGAGTGTGTGTGGTTGTCTGTTTATATGTGTGGCCCTGTGATGGACTGGTGACCTGTCCAGGGTGTACCCCTGCCTTTTGCCCAGTGTGTGCTGGGATAGTCTCCAGCAGATCCCCGTGACCCTAATTAGGAATAAAGCGGGTAATAGATGATGGATGGATGGATAATCGTTGGTTTTGAAATTGAAATTTTCTGCAAATGTCTTACAAAGAACTTTGCACTTTTTCCGGGTTTCTCAGCGACTTGACAGGCTGTATTTTTTGTGTTGAACTTTAAGAGAGAGATGAAATGACACTAATGTTTATAGCTGCTATAACCTGTAACAGTGATAACCATTTGTCTCACAGATGTTGCAGTTGTTACAGCCAAAATCATTCACATTTGCGGCTATTTTTCAAAGTTTGTGATGCGGCTTGCAGAATTTGTTGTGTAATTTATTTAATTGGTTTAAATTGCAAGTACAAGATTCTTCTTTCACCCTCCTACCAGTAAAGATACATTGCTTCCTATGAGAGCTGGACTCATGTTCCACTCATGTGAATGGAATTGAGCTTTGGCCGAATGTGCCTCGGCCCAGATCTGCGAAAAATTTCTGCGATCGCAAAATTACGAAATCACGCAGGGACAGAATCTGTACCATTAAATATAATCATAAACGGTTTAAAAACGTGTTTAAAAACGTGGAAATTTGTAATAATTGACCATATGCTATAAGCCGAATAAACACTTCAGTATGTGTTCAAGTTTGAACGGAGATATTCAACTTATTATTTTGTTGGTTTATTGTTATGTGTTTTTTGCTTAACAATTTCCTTCAAAGCAATGTTGATTAACGACATTGTTGACACACACACACACACACACACACACACACACACACACGTACTCACACTGAACCTGTAGCTGGATGGAGGCATTCACGTCAGCGTTAGATTTCAGCTGGCAGGTGAAGGTGACGGCGTTGTCGTCTCTGGACACTGGGTCCACGCACACATGGCTGGTGTTTACGCGGTTTCCGTCTTTGAGGCTCACTTGCTGTCCGTTTCGGAACCACTGCAGTTCTTCTGGCGCAGCAGAGTCGATGACTGCGCAGGTCAGAGTCACGGTCTGATCCGGGTTCGTCTGAACCAACCCTCCGTTTGTTGGGGGATTAGACAGAATGGTGACTGGTGTTTTGTGGTTTTGGTAAAACGAAGATGAGATCAGGATTAGAAAGAATCGAGCTAGTCGGAGTTATAACATAAGACACATTATAGCCCTGGATCGAGGGATGTTACTTGCTGTATCATGGTACCACCAGGGGGCGCTAAGATTTATTTTTTGGTTTAAAAAGCAGACTTTACAGTTACTTTCACTGTGAATAGATTTAATAACAGGAACTGATAGAAACAAGCCTGAACTAGTCAAAAAGAATAAAGATCAACAAAATAGTCAAAACATCGATCAGAAGAAGCAAAAAGAAACCAAAATAATTATTAATGTATTGGATTTTCAGGTTTTTGCTTCCACTTGAAATAGAAATCAAGGGAAACAAGTAAGTGTCAGTGACCACAGTAGCATGTACGGAGAGGAAGAAGTATTAGGCTATCATATCGTATTATGCTAACATATTAGTACTCATCTGATTTACACTAAAAGGGTTAATCATTCAGACGATCAGTAACCAATGAAACGACGAGTTCAAACCTCTCTGAGGAGAATAACAGGCTAATGATCTCATTCCTCTCGGGTTAGAAGGAAAGATTTTGGTCTGAGTGAGAATCATTTACGAAATATTATTTTATATAAGAGTTAACGCCGAGCTTCGGAGCTTTAGATCTGTATTTTATTCTATTTTTCTCCGTGAACAGGTTTTACCATTGGTACTGTAGACCCCACAGACGCAGATCAACACAAGAAGGAGGAACTGGATGCCAAAGTTCGGTCTCATTTTTTTCCCCCCTCAGTTTCTTCTGTCCTGGATCATACACATAACAACAACCTCTGTTCTCATGTTTCAGTCATCAGAACATCTACTTTTAAACAAGGTCTCAATTAAATAAAGCAAAATTAAAGCATCGTTTTTAAAGCAGCGTTTAGGAACTGAGACTGAATTTATATAAATGATGAATTTCAGCATTGTAGCTGAAAAATTTGGAATTAAAATGATTAAAATAGGATTGAAAATTCAGCAAAGGATTAAACTGGAAACGTAGAAAGCTTTTCTCCGCACCACTTACCGAGCCAAGGCAATGATTGTCTGAAAAAGTGCTGTCTGGGAATCCAAAGGTTGCACTGTACAGGTTTTTAAAGGCTCCAGTGATCTCAGCACAGGTTTATATTGAGCCCGTGAGCTATTTTATAGCAGTTTTGAGGAATTACCACTCCTCTCCTGGACCTTTTATAATGCTGTTCAAACAGTGAAAGTGACACTTTAAATTCTTCCTGTGTGACGAAGATGTCCAGATCAGATATGGTGTCGCTTTTGGTTCATCGATGATAAAGACGACAAGGTTAAATATTCTTCTTATTAGGCAACTCGGATGTTCAGCTCATGACAGAACCAAGGGTAGCACCAACTCCAGAAGCACATTCTAGCAAGGAGTCGTTCATATGAGTCGACTCCATTTCGAACAGATTCTCGTAGGTGAGCTTTGAGAATTGATTTGCATATACGAGCAGGCTGGGCATGTATTAGTAATGTGGAGAGGAATCCTCTTTAAAAAAAAATAATACTGCAAACTTTGGGACAGAAAATGAGCAGTGAGTCATTTGGTGCTGAAAGAGTCGACTCCTGAGTCAAATGATCTGACTCGGACTGAATGAGCGATGAGATGGAATTCTCATCACTATCACACACACACACACACACTCCACAAACATGCAAACACAGACATCCCCCTCCACACACATAGATGCCCCCCAACACACACACACACCTAAAACACACACATGCACACACACACATGCACACACACAAACACACACTCCTCATACATAAACATATACACACATACCCACACACACATACACACACACTCCACAAACATGCAAACACAGACATCCCTCTTCATACACATAGATGCCCTCCAACGCACACATGCACACACACACACACCAAAAACACACACATGCGCACACATACACACACACAAACACACACTCCTCATACATAAACATACACACACACACACACACTATGCAAATTGCTGGCTCCAGGAACCAATAGCGAAGCCTTGAGTGCCACAAAATAGCACACAACAATAAAGTCATAAACGGAGATATTTGCATAGTAAATATTTCACATTTAGAAATGCTGTGTGTGTCATTTCCTTTCCTGTGGAACATTCAGTTCTTTACCTAATCGGGATCATTAGACTCTACATTTAGTGTTGTTCAGTTCTTTTAGAAATAGATCATTAACTCAAACGTCTTTCTTTGTTTAAATTGTCTTTATTTGTCACATATACATTACAGCACAGTGAAATTCTTACTTCGCCTATCCCATCCTTGTGGGTTGGGGGTCAGAGCACAGGGTCAGCCATGATGCAGCGCCCCTGGAGCAGGAAGGGGTCGGGGGCCTTTCTCAAGGGCCCAACAGTGGCAGCTTGGCGGTGCTGGAGCTTGAACCCTGATCTTCCAGTGAACAACCCAGAGCCTTAAGCGCTTGAGCTTCCACCTCCCCCACTGTTAGATGTTGAAGCATATTGCTGAATTGTATTCTAAATTTTCTTTAAAAATCACTGTACTGTATTTGTACTTGTCCATACGTCGGTCATCTCAGCACTTTGTAGTGTTTAGACCCCTCTGCTGCCCTTTAGGTGAACTGCAATTACTATTAATGAAACCGGACAAATCTCCATATTCATTACTTGTCACTTCTCCGCTGTGAGTTGCATTGAAACATTGCTCTGTTCCAGCTGCAGTTTATTTCTTCCTGAAAATGAATACACAAGCCTGAAAGAGATCTGAGGCAGGGTCCAGAGGGCATCTTCTACACACGGGAAAAAACAGGGCACATTTTCACTTATTTCCTGTATGTATGGAAATCCTTTAGCGCATTGACTCACTTGTTTCTGATTGAAAGGCAGGGCAGAGAGCACCAGGGCAGAGAGCACACTTACGGACACCTTTATCAGGGTTTCTTACACTAGAGGTCACTTTTGAGGCATAATTCAATTCAATTCAATTTTATTTGTATTGCGCTTTTAATAATGGACATTGTCTCAAAACAGCTTTACAGAACATAAGAAATCTAGAACAAAAAGCTCAAGATTAATATTAGACTTATATTTAAATTATAAATGGTTATAAACACAAGTAGAGTGTGATTATAAATGATTATAAACACCAGAGGGTGTGATTATAAATGATTATAAACATCAGGAGAGTCAGATTATAAATGATTATAAACACCAGAGAGTGAGTGTGTGATTATAAATGATTATAAACACCAGAGAGTGTGATTATAAATGATTACAAACATCAGGAGAGTGAGATTATAAATGATTATAAACACCAGAGAGTGTGATTATAAATGATTACAAACATCAGGAGAGTGTGATTATAAATGATTATAAACACCAGAGAGTGTGATTATAAATGATTATAATCACCAGAGAGTGAGTGTGTGATTATAAATGATTATAAACACCAGAGAGTGTGATTATAAATGATTATAATCACCAGAGAGTGTGATTATAAATGATTATAAACATCAGAGAGTGTGATTATAAATGATTATAATCACCAGAGAGTGAGTGATTATAAATGATTATAATCACCAGAGAGTGTGATTATAAATGATTATAAACACCAGAGAGTGTGATTATAAATGATTATAAACACCAGAGAGTGTGATTATAAATGATTATAAACACCAGAGAGTGTGATTATAAATGATTATAAACACCAGAGAGTGTGATTATAAATGATTATAAACACCAGAGAGTGTGATTATAAATGATTATAATCACCAGAGAGTGTGATTATAAATGATTATAAACATCAGGAGAGTGACATTATAAATGATTATAAACATCATGAGAGTGAGATTATAAATGATTATAATCACCAGGGAGAGTGTGATTATAAATGATTATAAACATCATGAGAGTGAGATTATAAATGATTATAAACATCATGAGAGTGAGATTATAAATGATTATAATCACCAGGGAGAGTGTGATTATAAATGATTACAAACACTGGAAAGTGTGATTATGAATTATTATAAATACCAAAGAGGGTGATTATAAATGATTGAAAACATGGGAGAGTGAGATTATAAATGATTATAAACACCAGAGAGTGTGATTATAAATGATTATAAACACCAGAGAGTGTGATTATAAATGATTACAAACATCAGGAGAGTGAGATTATAAATGATTATAAACACCAGAGAGTGTGATTATAAATGATTATAAATACCAAAGAGGGTGATTATAAATGATTGAAAACATGGGAGAGTGAGATTATAAATGATTATAAACACCAGAGAGTGTGATTATAAATGATTATAAACACCAGAGAGTGTGATTATAAATGATTATAAATACCAAAGAGGGTGATTATAAATGATTGAAAACATGGGAGAGTGAGATTATAAATGATTATAAACACCAGAGAGTGTGATTATAAATGATTATAAATACCAAAGAGGGTGATTATAAATGATTGTAAACATGGGAGTGTGATTATAAATGATTATAAACACCAGAGAGTGTGATTATAAATGATTACAAACATCAGGAGAGTGAGATTATAAATGATTATAAACACCAGAGAGTGTGATTATAAATGATTATAAATACCAAAGAGGGTGATTATAAATGATTGTAAACATGGGAGTGTGATTATAAATGATTATAAACACCAGAGAGTGTAATTATAAATGATTATAAACACTGGAGAGTGAGATCATGAATAATGTCCTTTCTACAGTCATATACTGTACAGTCAGTTGGAGTTCCCAGGAGCTCCTGAGCAACTCATAACTCAGCTCAACGTCTGACTTCATTATAGATTCAACACCAACTCCTCCATGCCGAAGCCTTCAGATGCTCAGTGATGGAGATGCAGTATTTTTGACCAGCTTCTTGCAAGCCAGGAACAGATTCATTGGAGTCATAAGGCTTTTTATTTTTGGACTTTGAAGCTGTCATGATTTAAGGAATGCTTGTTGTTTTTTACTTATTGAGGTTTGGAGTCTAATTTAAACTAGAAGAATTCAATCATAACTATAACGAGATTGTTCCCCAGACTCCATAGTGAGAAACACTGGTGTATGAGAATCTCTCGATAGATCTAATATCAGTGGTGGAAGTGGATCTGACTGCAGAAGGGAGCTGTGTTCCTGAGCTCTGTGTGACTGAAATATCTCCTATTGTCTCTTATTTATCACTTAGATGGAACTGAATAGCATGTGTTAGTGAATATTAAGAATAAACTGTATTTCCTGAGGTAAATTGTTCGCCATTTTGGTTGAAATGAGGCTCGAAATTTACATTTACACTTCTGGCATTTGGCAGACGCCCTTATCCCGACATACGAAAGTGCTTCGAAGTCTCTATCAATAAATACATTAACACTGGTTCAAGAGGTCACAGTATACAACATACAACATTATATCAAATAAACAGGGCTTTTAACAATGGACTTTGTCACAAAACAGTTTTAGAGAAATATGGAAATTTATACAATCAAAAAGTTTTGCCTAAAGAGGAAGGAGGTGAGGAAAAAATTCCCTGAGATGATCTGAGGAAGAAACCCTGAGAGGAACCGGACACAACGGAGAACCTCGTCTTCGTCACACTGGATAGTGTGATAATCATTTCTGATCTATAACTGTGTACTATAGGACATTTATTCTAGTTACAACAAGAAGTCTGACTTGTTAGAATAATCATCTGTTCACTAATAGAGACTGTGATGAAATAATGTCATTATTATAGATCTTTCAAATACTTAACTTTCATCAGAAAACCTCTGTATCAGTCTTCTGTACTACACACGTGGACCTGGACTCCAGACTGCTTTCCCTCTGCCCTGTACTTAGATTTCATCATGAAACCAACCACTTGCTCTGTTTGTCCATCAGATGGTGCAGATTGTTCACTCTGAGCTGAAGAGAAGAGATGGAGCTGATAAGAAAGGATGTAAAGGATCATTTCATGTAGCACCGACGCTCTAATCCAAAAACTAAATGGCTTTAACCTTTCATGAGAATAGAAACCTTGAAAACACAACCATTTTAGATCCACCAAGTTATTGTCATGATAGTGTTTTGACTTGTTTTCATTTCCATTTGGATAGGTTTAAGTTTTTAGGCATTTATTTCCATCATACTGTATATTACTATAAGTTATTAATTATTATGAACATTATTTAAAAGTGGAAGTGAAATGTTATATACATTATGTTAAATATAATGTTATATATAATACATAGTTTATATGTTATAGAAAAGTTATATAATAGCGTTATTTGTGTTACTTACTTTAGATGAATAAAAATCAGTTACAGTGTAAAAAAAAATTATACAGTATATAAAAATAAATAAATAAATAAATAATCATGATAATAATAATAATAGATTATTATTGTATAGTATATTATTATAATTATACATATTATTATTATACATATTATTATTATCATTGTTATTATTATTATTATTATTATTCCGTTAGAAGAAAGTTAGATAGAATATTAGAAAGATAGAAAGATAGAAAGATAGAATTATAATTATTAGAATTATAATAATTCAGCTTTTTTTGAGACCCAACCAAAACAATACCTGCTGAAAATCAACATTCCAGCTGCAGCAATGTCTGAGACGGTGAAGACAGATGATCATCCCTGACCCAATTGATCAGCTAACTTCAGATTGAAATGCTACACACAGTAAAACAGCATGATGATTATCTATTTGCCAAATCCTTTTGCAATACAAACGTTTCACAGCTCAACATGAACAGGTAAGCTGTTGGCTAGGTGAGTAAGCTAAACTAGCTAGGCAGAACTTTTGTGGGGGTTTTTTTTTGTCTTTACAGTATGTCTGGAAACGTTCAGGAATTTCCGAATGACACCAAATCGCAAGCAATGCAAGCAAGCAAACTCTGAACGTTCTTTCAACATAATAAGTTATTAAACTTAAGAGTCACTTAAGCGACGTTTTCTAGCGATCGCCGGTGGTGTTAATTATATCTGCTGCTGCAGCCTATAGAGTAATGTGTAAGGGGAAGCTTTGCAAGATAGCTAACTATGAAGCATGACAACATGAGCTAGCGTGCTAATCTAGAAAGCTACCAAATTTGGCTAGGTTGGCTAGTCAGCTAGTGTTAACATCTCCAGAGGCCAAAAATGGAGTTTATTCCTGTTCATTTTCACCCTTGAATGTCTTTGTCATGTCCCACTCCACAGTGGTGCTTAATATGAAGCTCATATGAAAGTAGACACTCAAGACTTTAAGAATTTGTAGTGTTTTATAAGTATTTATAAGTGTTTTTCCCTAGCCTACTAGAGGGGATATATATTTATAGAAAAGGTAGTATTTCCACACAAATGTTTTTATCTTTCTATCTGCCCTGTTTGTTCCTTCAGCTACTAAAATTCTGTGTAAGGTTATTCAACAGAGGGAAAAACACACGTCTAAAACACACTGAAAGTCCTGACTCATTTTATATCAGACCCACAGACAGAAAATCATTCATTCATTTACACCGATTGAAAACGTCCCATAAGTCCATTGATCCCACTGGTAAAAGGATTAAAAAATCACACACTCTGGTTCCTTTTATCGTATTCAGATCTCTGTTACTCTTCCCCAGCATGCTTCTGATAAACCTCAAGTCCTGCGTGCACGTGCCGAGCAAAGGTTACCCGTGATTGACCTTCCTACCTCAAACTGAGAGCATTTGCACTGGTCCACTAATGTACAGTTAATGTCTCCATCTGTAGCATTTGTAATTCTGTATTGTTTGCATTGGTTCACTAATACTGCCCTATTATAGAGTTATTTCTTTTGCTTAAAATTCTCAGATTTTCCTATTCACCCTTGCTTTACACTCAAATTAAAATAGGCAAATTCTTTCTACATGTAAAATCAACAGTACTTGGCAATAAAGCTGATTCTGATTACAACATGCTTTGTCTCGTTGCATGTCATCGCCTTTAAACCGTGCGAAATGAGCATGTGACTGAAAAATACCTTTTATCCTAGCAGGGTCTTAGTTCTAGGTCAGACAGCGACTGAGTAACATGACTGACAATCAGATATGTGTGTGTGTGTGTGTGTGTGTGTGTGTGAGATGGACTTTAGATCTGATGGAGTGTGTTCAGGGCAGTGCAGATCGATAGGAGTTGCATAAGAGGTATTGGCTGGAAACAGTGGTTCAGAACAGTTTGGTCAAAGGTTATATGAGATACGCAATGTTGTAATCTAAGAACTGGATGCACTTGGCATAATGAGAGATACAGAAATCCTCCGACACTTCCTTCCTCAAATTCCCTTCCTCCCTGAAATGATGGTGTCACAGCAGTAACAGAACCAGATGTGCAAATCAATAATCAATAAACTACAACTACACGCTAAAGGTTTGACCCAGGTGAGGAACGAACGTACTGATCCAGTGTTCGTGGTTTATGGGATGCCTCAGGGGTCGATATGTGGCCCTCAGCCACTTCTCCTTGTCCACCTTCCTCTTGTATAATTAATTACAGTGAGGATTTTCACATGGAAAGGATCTAGCACGGCTGTTATTTACCCAGGCATTCTTGATAAGATTACTGCTGTGTTTAAGAAGTAAGATCCTGCAGCTCAACTCTCGTACCCCTCCTTCTTCTATAGAGGGAATTATAAAAAGCTTGATTGTGGGCTTACTGGGTGGCTGAAGGCAGCAGGTTATTTAATAAGTAACTCTCTCTCTCTCTCTCTCTCTCTCTCTCTCTCTCTCTCTGCAGCTTGGCCTCCAGCACAGATCCAGCACTCACTCTGGGGCAGGATCTCTCTCGTTGCTGGTATTTTCTTTCTCTCTCTCTGTTTCTACCCCTTTCCCCCACCTTCTCATGGTTAAATGGACAAAGCTGGCATCTCAGAGTCTGCGAGCCCCCTGGCAGGCACCGGTCAGGTCACTGAGGCAACGGCACCCAGTTCTCGGGTGTTTGGCTGCGGCTTTGTGCGACACTGGGTACCCCAGGCCTACAGAGAGGAGCTTTATCAAGTCCTGCGTCTAACAGGGCCTCTGGTGAGTTACCTCCTGACATACATACACACTTTCTCACAGACGGCACATAGCTGCAGAGTTAAAGCTGAAAAAGCAAGTCTTGCGTAACAGCCATGAGCGGCAGAAGTGATTATTGGGGTTGTTTGACAAACAGACAGCTCTGTAGAAAGCTACAGAATAATAGTGTATAAAATATAATGCATTTCTGTCCATTATACCCAAGTCTGTATTATAAGTTTGCAGTTGAAATGCTTCTGAAATGACTAGTTTGTCTGTGTTTTTTTCTAATCAAAGCAATTGTCTTTGATTTCTCTTCTATTATTTGATGTGCAATTCTACACAAGCTGTAAGATCCATATTAGATCCATGCTTTTGCGTTTGATAATTACACATGATTTTGCAGGAAAGTATCACAAGTGCTATAAAGTCTAGAAAGCTTTATCGTCATTATAAGGTCTAATTTACGGTCTAGAAAGCTTAACTCTCTGTGCAGTGTGTTCATAACTACACGAAAGTACATGTCAGATCAGGAAAACAGAAACATTGGGTAACAGACCCTATATACGCAAAACTGGTTCCATTACAAAGTACACAAACCCTCATCATTTGAATAGTGCAAGTATACAGAGATACAAAAATAAGCTACACAATTTTATTCCATTTAGTTTGACTGAGAGATACAGAGCTCGACCTCTAATCATGTTTTAAAGTAAATTTCTTTTTTTGATAGTATTATTTGCATTGTGCATGTGCAGATTGCTGGATCATAAGATATCTAACTTTCAGGACATCTAATTGTCTATCTAATAAATCTAATAAAACTAATCTAATAAACTTTACAAAACAATCTACTTTCACTGAATTGCCTGATGAACACTACTGGGTGCTTTGAAACAAATAAACCAAAGACAATGTACAAACAATTGTCTTAATTTTATGACTGATGATTCAGATTATTCCTTTCTGCTAACGTATCATCAGAAAAACAGAACTGAGGGCAAGAAGCCTTTATTATCGCCACACGTACATTACAGCATAGTGGAATTCTTTTCTTCACATACCCCAGCTGAGGAAGTTGGGGTCACAGCACAGGGGCAGCTATGATACAGCACCCCTGGAGCAGAGAGGGTTAAGGGCCTTGCTCAGTTGCCCAAAGTTGGAACTTGAACCCAAAGCTGGGGCTTGAACCCTGATCCTCCCATCGACTACCCAGAGCCTTAACCACTTGAACCACCACTGTCCCCCAGAAGGCTACGCCATGCCGAGCTGGGGCTACTTGCAAGGGATGGGTGCTTGGTAAGGTGTAGCACTTGCCCATTTTGGGAAAGACCACTTGGCACTACCTTGACCAAGCAGAAAAAGAATCTTGCTTTGAATGAATTCACTTCATTCAAGCAGTTCCATGTGATTGAATTGAGTAACATTAACACAGTTAGTTTTTCTACATTCAACATGATGATGTGTTGGTGGTTAGCACTGTTGCCTCACAGCAAGAAAGTCCTGGGTTCAAATCCCGGCCTTTCTGTGTGGAGTTTGCATGTTCTCCCCGTACCTGCGTGGGTTTACTCCGGTTTCCTCCCACAGTCCAAAAACATGTACATTAGGTTAATTGGTAATTCTAAATTGCCCATAGGAGTGTGTGTGGTTGTCTGTTTATACGTGTGGCCCTGTGATGGACTGGGGACCAGGGTGTACCCCTGCCTTTCGCCCAATGTGTGCTGGGATAGGCTCCAGCAGATCCCCGTGACCCTAATTAGGAATAAAGCAGGTATAGAAAACGGATGGTCTTGGTACAACCTCATAACATTCAATTTAAATTCAGTCTCAAACTCCAGCATATATTTTCATGTTTTTTTGGACTCAACCTTATTGTCATCACTTTGATCACTGAATAGTTCTATAGTTCTGAATTAGAGAAATTCATTAATGATGCCACAGAATGTGTACAATGGTCTTGTAGGAGTGACCGCTCATAAAAATAATAGCTCAGTGGTTAAGATGTTAGAGTAATGATTGGAAAGCTGTGAGTTTGAATCTGGGCCCCTGAGGAAGGCCCTTAACCCTCAGTTGTATAAAAAAAATGAAATAAATGTAAGTTGCTCTGGATAAGGTTGAGTCCCAAACGCCATAAATGTATGTTTGAAGACTTTACCAGGTGATAACTGACATTACTGATGTGGTTCTAAATGTCCCCTGTATTTTTGTCAGTTTTTAAAACACTGCACAGGATTTTGCATGTTATTTTTTTTCCAGGAAGTCATTTCCAGCAGTTCTACAAACTGTGATTCTTCCATAAAATCTAAATTTAATGTTTCATGCCCATGGAACATTTTTAATTAGCATCAGTGGTTAATGCCCATCTCTGGCGACTCATTATTTCTTCCCTGTCTGACTGTTGTTAACCACATTGATATTGCGTTTATGGTTTTGTGTTTTGCAGCTCGTCACCCGGATATTAAATTTCCTCCAGCCGTTTGTCAGCACCATATTTGTTGGTCACCTGGGGAACGCTGAACTGGCTGGATATGCCCTGGCTTCTGCTGTAATTTCCTTTTACCTTTATATCATATATTATTTTATTTATATTATATACATTAAAGATTTCTGAATTTTCTCATGGATTCTGAGAGAAGATCCCTTAAAAGTAGTTCTTCGTCTGAGAGTGGATCCTATAATACATTGCTTTTTCTGAGAGAAGGTCCCCTAAAAGCAGTGCTTCCTCTGAGAGTAGATCCACAAAAAGGAGTGCTTCCTCTGAGTGTAGATCCCGTAAAATTAGTGCTTCCTCTGAGAGTAGATCCCCTAATAGCTGTGCTTCCTCTAAGAGTAGATTCTCTTAAAAGACTTTGCTTCCTCTGAGATTAGATCCCCTAAAAGTAGTGCTTCAGCTGAGCATGGATGCCCTAAAAAACTTTGCATTCTCTGAGAGTAGATCCCCTAAAAACAGTTCTTCCTTTAAAAGTAGATCCTCTAAAAACATTACTTTTTCTGAATGTGGATCCACTTAAAGCAGTGCTTCCTCTGAGGCTAGATCCCTTAAACATAGTTCTTCCTCTAAGAGTAGATCCCCTAAAAACATGACTTCTTCTGAGCTTGGATCCCTTTAAAGCAGATTCTTACTCTTAGACTAGATCCCCCTAAAGCAGTGCTTCCTCTGATAGTAGATCCTTCCTCTGAGAGCAGATCCCTTAAAAACATGACTTCTTCTAAGCTTGGATCCCCTTAAAGCAGATTCTTACTCTTAGACTAGATCCCCCTAAAGCAGTACTTCCTCTGATAGTAGATCCCTCCTCTGAGAGTAGATACCCTAAAAACATGACTTCTTCTGAGCATGGATCCCCTTAAAGCAGTGCTTCCTCTGAGACTGGATCCCTTAAATATAGTTCTTTCTCTGAGAGTAGATCTCCTAAATGTAATGCCTCATCTAAAAATAGATCCCCTAAAAGTAGTACATGGTCAGGGCTCAGTGTTGTCTTGTACCTTTTCCTGGAGTCCCCAAAGAATGCAAATGGCCAGTAAATCATTTGCATATAAGAACGTCATGGCCTGTTAAGAAGCATTGCATCATCCGAGAGGACACAGAGTTATATGTCAAAGTCATTTAACATGCCAAAGTCAGTTCGTCTCCGAGAATGTTAGTACCATCTGGAAATAAGAATGAGGTACGAATAATCAACCGAATATTTGTTTAGCTTTCACATTTCCTCTCTACTTACTACTCTGCTCACCAACCTTATTCTGCCTAAGCAGACCTTTACTCAAGCTCTCAGGGAGCAGCTGATGAAAATTCAATGCGTGAATTGTTCCAGAGCGAGTAGTGCGTGATAAGAGAAATAGCCTGCTGCAAAAAAACACTTTTATCTAATCTCTCTTCTTCCCGCAGACCATTAATGTGACCACAGCAGCCACAGGATGTGGTCTGGCCCTGACGTGTGACACGCTGGTGTCTCAGGTGAGCAGAATTTAAAACATCGTTTAAGCTGTGCCATTGATTTTTTAAAATTTCTTATATTTATTGCAGAAAATAAACTGAAAAACATGATGAAGTTTATTTCAATTCACAATTCATTAATTCAATTTGATCATTTTAATAGTCACGCCCTAACTGGCATTGACTCCTCCCTCACCCCAGAACCCACCCAGTGCAAAGACCCATTTTATCTCTACTTAAAAGTGCCATTTTTTGAATTATATATAGATCTTAAAATCATTACAGTGGATTAAGCATTTAGTGAAAAATAAAAAAGTGTCTCTAAATAAAATCGGTTTTGATAACTCAGATTTGTGTCATTGAACTGCTTGTGTGTTTAGACCTGTCTCTTGTGAGTCATATTTCAGACACTCTAATCTATTGGCCAATGTAAAGCCTAGGGGCAGTTATATATATATATATAAATTGTGATGGCTAGACCACTGGATCAGAGCATCTCCAAAACTGCAGCTCTTGTGGGGTGTTCCCGGTCTGCAGTGGTCAGTATCTATCAAAAGTGGTCCAAGGAAGGAACAGTGGTGAACCAGAGCCAGTGTCATGGGCGACCGAGGCTCATTGGAGTGAAGGCTGGCCCGTGTGATCTGATCCAACAGACGAGCTACTGTTGCTCAAATTGCTGAAGAAGTTAATGCTGGTTCTGATAGAAAGGTGTCAGAATACACAGTGCATCACAGATTGGAACGTATGGGGCTGCAGACCAGTCAGGGTGCCCATGCTGACCCTTGTACATCGCCGAAAGCGCCAACAATAAGCATGTGAGCATCAGATCTGGATCATGGAGCAATGGAAGAAGGTGGCCTGGTCTGATGAATCATGTTTTCTTTTACATCACGTGGATGGCCGGGTGTGTGTGCGTTACCAGGGGAACACATGGCACCAGGATGCACTATGGGAAGAAGGCAAGCAGGCGGAGCCAGTGTCATGCTTTGGGCAATGTTCTGCTGGGAAACCTTGGGTCCTGCCATCAATGTGGATGTTACTTTGACACGTACCACCTACCTTGTAGCAGACCATGTACACCCTTTCATGGAAACGGTATTCCCTGATAGCTGTGACCTCTTTCAGCAGGATAATCCACCATGCCACAAAGCAAAAATGGTTCAGAAATGGTTTGATGAGCACAACAACCAGTTTGAGGTGTTGCTTCCAAATTCCCCAGATCCAGCATCTGTGGGATGTGCTGCACAAACAAGTCCGATCCAGGGAGGCCCCACCTCGCACCTTAGAGGACTTAAAGAATCTTGGGGCCAGATACCACAGCATACCTTCAGGGATCTAGTGGAGTCACTCCTCGATGGGTCAGGGCTGTTTTGACAGCAAAAGGGGGACCAAAACAATATTAGGCAGGTGGATATAATGTTATGGCTGATCTGTGTATATAAGTTTATCTTTGCACATGAGTAGTCTTGTCTGTTCTATCCTATCTGTTAGACCTGTCTTATCTGGTACTCAAACACACACACACACACACAAATCTGTGCTGGTTTGTGTCTGTAGACGTTTGGCAGTAAAAACCTGAAGCGTGTCGGGGAGATCATGCAGAGGAGCATCCTGATCCTGCTGCTCTTCTGCCTGCCGTGCTGGGCCATCCTCCTCAACTCTGAGTCCATCCTGTTGCTCCTGCAGCAGGAAGCCGAGGTTGCCAGGTGAGACTTGGCGGAATAGCAGAACAAACATGACGCCTGATTAAAAAAATTCTGATGTCTGCCTTTAAAAATCAAAAGGATAAAAGAATTAGGTGATATATAAAACACTTTAATAATTATGATATTTAGTAGAATGACTGGTAATCAGAAGGAGTGTGTGTGTGTGTGTGTGTGTGTGGAAGCCTTCACACTTTTCCTTTCTATTGTTTAAAGTAATTTATTCTCACATATGCACGTCATAATATAGAAAATAAATGAATGAATTAATTAATAATGAAATAAATATTTCAAACTTTTCAAAAGGAGAATGGAAAATCTGCTCATGGAATAGATCTTCAGTTCACTGTGCAGCGAGTCTGGGAAAATAAATGCAGAGAAGAGTGGGTTTCTGAATAAAAGCACATCAATTACAGGAAACCAAAAACTACTTTAGGGGACGTGGGACAGCGTTAATCTGACAGCGAGAGAGCTGGATATTAAAGCTTTATTATAGAGCAAATTCCATAAAGGTTGTTCTTGTTGTTCTTAGACACTGAGATGATTGTGGGATGTGTGGGAAAAAAAATCCAGGATGTAGCTGAACTTCCAAGGAAAGTGCTTCATGCATATTTATTATATACCTGGGCCACATAAACCGAACCATAACTGGGCCACATCTGTCATGGACAGACCTGGGCCACATAAACCAAACCATAACCGGGTCACATCTGGCATGCCATCATATAAACAGTGCCATCACTGCCAGACCTGGTCCACATCTGGTTGACATACCACTTGCCATGCCAGTACTCAGCCAGCAGTGCCGGCTTAATGCCAGATGTGGGCCAACACCGCGGGAAGTCAACTGGCTGATCATTCTGTTGGTGATGGAAAAGGAACAGACAGGACATTAAGGTCTAGAGGAGAGTAAAGCTAGTGGTTCCTATTCCTTTGACAGGAAACTGAAAAGGAACTGGTTTCTCTGATAACTTCATCTCCAGTGGTGCAGCTTTATTAGTTCTAAATGTATTAATACTGCCTGTATAATCTCTCTCTCTCTCTCTCTCTCTCTCTCTCTCTCTCTCTCTCTCCACCCCCCTCTACTTATCTTTTTTCTTTCTTTCTCTCTCTCTCTCTCTCTCTCTCTCTCTCTCTCCCTCTCCCCTATCTCTCTCTTTCTCTCCATCTTTCTCTCCCCCTCTTGCCCTATCACTCTCTTTCTTCCTATCTTTCTCTCTCTCTCCCTCTCCCGCATCTTTCTCCTGTCCCCCATCTCTCTCTTTCTTTCTCTCCATCTTTTTCTCCCCCTCTCGCCCTATCACTCTCTCTCCCTCTCTCTCTCTCCTCCATCTTTCTCTCTTTGTCTCTCTCCTCCTCTCTCTCTCTCTCTCTCTCCATCTTTCACTCCACCCCAACCTCTACTTATCTGTCTCTTAATCCCTATCTTTCTCTCTCTCTCCCTCTCCCGCATCTTTCTCCTGTCTCTCCCCCTCTCTCCCTATCTCTCTCTTTCTTTCTCTCACCCCCCCTTCTCTCTCCCTCTCCCGCATCTTTCTCCTGTCTCTCCCCCTCTCTCCCTATCTCTCTCTTTCTTTCTCTCACCCCCCCCTTCTCTCTCCCTCTCCCGCATCTTTCTCCTGTCTCTCCCCCCTCTCTCCTTATCTCTCTCTTTCTTTCTCTCACTTTCATTTCATTATTTCATCTTTTCTCTCTTCCTCAGAATTGCACAGTTATATGTCATTGCGTTTCTGCCAGCAGTTCCTGTAAGTCCTCTCACTCATCATTCATTCTCCATTCATTATTTTACACAGTTAAATTGTTGTTGATGTTGTTGTTGTTCTTTCGGGCACTCCCTGTTGGTTGCCACAGCGGATCATTTGGTCCTCGTATTTAAATTGTGGCTCAGTTTTCACACTACATGCCCTTCCTGATGCAACCCTAATATTTTATCCAGGCTTGGGTCCGGCGCTGAGAGTTAACCCCTCGGTGGCTGGGTTAGCTCACTCCCTGGGAATTGAACCCAAGCCAAAGCAAAATTTATATGAAAATATAAAAACACCTCCAATACATGGAATGTTACATACTGTATTATAAAGCATTGTATATTATATATATTATATATTCAAAATAAATAAATAAATATATATAAATATATAATGCTTTATAATACAGTATGTAACATTCCATGTATAATATATATGTTTAATGTTATACAGCAGAAGAGCTTCACTGTTGCTCGATAGCAGATAAATTTCTCTCTCTCTCTCTCTCTCTCTCTCTCTCTCTCTCTCTCACCCTCTCCTCTCATTTTTATTTCCTCAGGCCTTTTTCTTGCACCAACTGCAGGTGGCTTACCTTCAGAACCAGGTACAGAGCTTACTATAGCTTTGTGTGTGTGTGTGTGTGTGTGTCAGTACAACTCAGTCATGTTGTTGTATTTCAGGGAATCATTTTGCCCCAGATGTACACAGCAGCTGTAGCCAATGTAATAAACCTAGCGGTCAACTACTTCCTGATTTTCTGGATGGATCTGGGAGTAAAGTGAGTATCTCACTTCACTGATGTGGATTTTTAAATAAACTGGGTGCTGTCTTGATGTAGTTCTTTATAAACACAGTACATTTGTGTTGTGGTTAAATCGCTGTTCACAAGAAGTGTGTGTGTGTGTGTGTGTGTGTGTGTGTTTCTGCAGGGGCTCCGCTGCAGCCATTTGTATCTCACAGTTCTCCATCGCTCTCCTGCTGTTTGGCTACATACACTGGAAAAAACTGCATGTCAGCACGTGGGGGGGTGAGTCACACACACACACACACACACACACACACACTGAAGAAAAACACTTCAGAAGTACACAAACAAGACACACACAAGACACTGCATGAACACACACACACACACACACACACAAACAGAAGAAAAACACTTCACAGTACACACACACACACATACACACAAACAGAAGAAAAACACTTCACAGTACACACACACACACACATTAAAGAAAAACACTTCAGAAGTACACAAACAAGACACACACAAGACACTGCATGAACACACACAGAACAAAAACACTTCACAGTACACACACACACACAACACTCACACAGAAGAAAAACACTTCACAGCACACACACACACACACACACACAACACTCACACAGAAGAAAAACACTTCACAGCACACACACACACACACACACCCACACAAAACGATTCAAGTACACACACAAGACACTGCATGAACACACACGTCTTGTCTTCTTCCTCCTTCTGAGGACTTTAATTATGTAATAATAACTTCATACCTGAGATAATCACTGCTGCAGATCATTAGTTCTAAGCTGAAACTAAACCTAACACTGAGCTTCACCTCAGTGACCCAGAGGAAACCTTCTGCTGCTTTTACTTTAATTCTGTTTATTTATTTCAAAATAAAAGCTGTGTATGTTGTGGAAAAAACATCTTCAAAAAACATAGAGCAGCCAGATGTTCCCACTGATCAGTACTGCCAGATACTCTATCCATGTGGGGACCTAGATGTAAAAACATGCCCTGACACACACACACACACACACACACAAGGAGAGAGAGAGAGAGAGAGAGAGAGAGAGAGGGAGAGAGAGAGAGAGAGAGAGAAAACAGTGCAGACATCACACAGAGGTTGTAACCTGCAACATCTGGAGCCAGGATTGTGAGGCAGTTCTAATTTCCATGAACTTTTAGATGGAACAGAAACTTTAGGTGAACATTTTATTTATTTAATTTTCATTTTATTAACCTTTATAATCATACCTTAAAGAAGTGAATTTTGACACTCACACACACTCTCATACACTCACACGCACACACTCTCATACACTCACACACACATACACACACTCATACACTCACACACGCACTCTCATACACTCACACACACACTCATACACTCACACACACACTCATACACTCACACACACACTCTCATACACTCACACATACACTCTCATACACTCACACACACATACACACACTCATACACACACACACACTCTCATACACTCACACACACATACACACTCATACACTCACACACGCACTCTCATACACTCACACACACACTCATACACTCACACACACACTCTCATACACTCACACGCACACACTCTCATACACTCACACATACACTCTCATACACTCACACACACATACAAACACTCATACACACACACACACTCTCATACACTCACACACACATACACACACACATACACACACTCTCATACACTCACACACACATACACACACTCATACACACACACACACACACACACTCTCATACACTCACACACACATACACACACTCATACACACACACACACACACACACTCTCATACACTCACACACACATACACACACTCATACACACACACACACACACACACTCTCATACACTCACACACACATACACACTCATACACTCACACACGCACTCTCATACACTCACACACACACTCATACACTCACACACACACTCTCATACACTCACACGCACACACTCTCATACACTCACACATACACTCTCATACACTCACACACACATACACACACTCATACACACACACACACTCTCATACACTCACACACACATACACACACTCATACACACACTCTCATACACTCACACACACATACACACACTCATACACTCACACACACACTCTCATACACTCACACACACACTCACACACACACTCTCATACACTCACACGCACACACTCTCATACACTCACACATACACTCTCATACACTCACACACATACACACACTCATACACACACACACACACACACACTCTCATACACTCACACACACATACACACACTCATACACTCACACACACATACACACACTCATACACACACACACACACTCTCATACACTCACACACACATACACACACTCATACACTCACACACACATACACACACTCATACACACACACACACACACACACTCTCATACACTCACACACACATACACACACTCATACACTCACACACACACTCTCATACACTCACACACACATACACACACTCATACACTCACACACACACTCTCATACACTCACACACACACTCTCATACACTCACACACGCACTCTCATACACTCACACACACACTCTCATACACACACACACATACACACACTCATACACTCACACACACACTCTCATACACTCACACACACACTCTCATACACTCACACACGCACTCTCATACACTCACACACACACTCTCATACACACACACACATACACACACTCATACACTCACACACACACTCTCATACACTCACACACACATACACACACTCACACACACACTCTCATACACTCACACACACACACACTCTCATACACTCACACACACACTCATACACTCACACACACACTCTCATACACTCACACACACACTCTCATACACACACACACATACACACACTCATACACTCACACACACACTCTCATACACTCACACACACACTCTCATACACTCACACACGCACTCTCATACACTCACACACACACTCATACACTCACACACACACTCTCATACACTCACACTCACACTCTCATACACTCACACACACACTCTCATACACTCATACACACACACACACTCATACACACACACACACACTCACTCTCATACACTCACACACACATACACACACTCATACACTCACACACACACTCTCATACACTCACACGCACACACTCTCATACACTCACACACACACACACACTCATACACTCACACACACACTCTCATACACACACACACACTCTCATACACTCACACACGCACTCTCATACACTCACACACACACTCTCATACACTCACACATGCATACACACACTCATACACTCACACACACACTCTCATACACTCACACGCACACACACTCATGCACTCACACACACACTCTCATACACTCACACACATACTCTCATACACTCACACACACTCTCATACACTCACACATGCATACACACACTCATACACACACACACATACACACTCTCATACACTCACACGCACACACTCTCATACACTCACACACACATACACACACTCATACACTCACACACACACTCTCATACACTCACACACACATACACACACTCATACACTCACACACACACTCTCATACACTCACACATGCATACACACACTCATACACTCACACACACATACACACTCTCATACACTCACACGCACACACACTCATACACTCACACACACACTCTCATACACTCACACACATACTCTCATACACTCACACACACTCTCATACACTCACACATGCATACACACACTCATACACTCACACACACACTCTCATACACTCACACACGCATACACACACTCATACACTCACACACTCATACACACACTCACACACACACACACACACACACATACACACACTCATACGCTCACACACACATACACTG
>NC_080727.1:19070000-19077500 GCF_019097595.1 Hemibagrus wyckioides
AGTTTCCTTTAGGTGTACATGCAGCAGCGTGTGTCCGTGTGGGCAATGCTCTGGGGGCAGGAGACACACGTAGAGCTCTGATCACCAGCAAAGTGGCTCTGTTTGTCTCAGGTAAGAGAAAAAGGATAGACGGCTCACCACAAGGCTGCTGTCCAAACACAGATAGGTGACAAATTAAAGGAAAAAAAGAAACCAAAAACATAAAGTGTTATAGGTTATCCAACACCATAACAGCCTTAGTAGGTTTTGTTTTTCAGATTGTATAAGTCTGTAGAACTGTACTAGATGATGCTTTGATGATAATGATGATGATGAGGATGAGGATGAGGATGAGGATGATGATGACGATGATGATAGTGGTGGTGGTGATGAAAAGCACTGAGTAACACATCACTCTAAAATCTCCCATAGCTGATCATTCAGGTTTTGACTTTAATACTCTTCAAACTGTTATTCCTCGTGAACGGGGGCGGAGTCAACCTGGACGAGGCCATGCCCATTAGTTTAGAAATGTTTATCCTGTTTATTAGTATAAGAGTGATCACTCCGATGAACTTTATATTGATTTGCAGCCATTTAAACCATTCAGTAATTTCTCATGACTGAGGGCGGAGTCAAGCCGGACGAGACCACGCCCTCATCCGGATAGAAGTATTTGATTATTGGACAAAAGTGAACACAAATCCTGCTACAGCAAAGCCCACAGGATCACACAGACCTTTTTTTCCCTTTAATTTGTCACCCCCTGGCACATTTGTGATGTATTTCTGATTATTAGTTCATAGTAATAGTTAGATATACTCTATGATCCAGTATAACTCTTCCTGGTACTAATTTGCTCTCTTTGAACATACTACATAATACATAATAACAGTGTAATACAGTACCTGGTGCTCTCTATTCCAGGAGTGTTAGCGGTGCTACAGGGGATTGTGCTCGGTTCTACAAAATCAGTGTTAGGCCTCATCTTTACCAATGACGAGTAAGTCCAGTTTATCATTACATTATCATTACCAAACATGATGACCCTCATTTACACACTCTTATATTATAATAACATTATTATTGACTTTATCATTATTATACAGAACCTAAAACATAATAACATCTCTCTTTCTTTTCTCTCTCTCTCTCTCTCTCTCTCTCTCTCTGTCTTTCTGTCTGTGTATCTCTCTCTCTGTCTGTCTCTTTGTGTATCTCTCTCTCTCTTTCTCTGTATGTCTGTGTGCCTGTCTCCCACTCTCTCTCTCTCTCTCTCTCTCTCTCTCACACTCTCTTTGTCTGTCTCTCTTTCTCTGTCTGTCTGTATCTCTATCTGTGTGTCTCTCTCTTTCTCTGTCTGTCTCTCTGTCTGTTTGTCTCTCTCTCTTTCTCTGTCTGTCTTTCCTGTGTCTCTCTTTCTCTCTCTGTCTGTCTGTCTGTCTGTCTGCCTCTCTCTCTCTCTCTCTCTCTCTCTTTGTTCCCCAGGACCATTGTTGGGATTGTATCTGAAAATATGACCTTCTATGTTTTCTTACAGTTTGTTGATGCCCTTGTGGTAAGTTGTCAGTTTGTGTCACTTGAAATTTAAAGACATGCAGGTTTCAGTATCAGGTATAAAGATAGAAATGATGCTGCATTTGACTTAAAGCTGAATAAATAGTTCCTGCTAGTAGCTGCTTTTAGGTAATGCCCACTGTTAAAAGTGCTATACAAATAAAATAAAATAAAACTGAATTGAATTATTATCATCTGCAGGAAATTGCTTTCCTTTGTT
Source organism: Hemibagrus wyckioides (assembly GCF_019097595.1). Lineage (NCBI taxonomy): Eukaryota > Metazoa > Chordata > Actinopteri > Siluriformes > Bagridae > Hemibagrus > Hemibagrus wyckioides. Next base: position 19,071,757 of record NC_080727.1, read on the forward strand.
TGGGTTTTGCAATTTAATTAATGAAACATACTGTATTGTAAAAAAAAAAAAAGTTTATAGTATTCCAGAGTTTAAGTGCATAATCATCATCATCATCATCATCATCATTATTATTATTATTATTATTATTATTATTATTATTATTATTATTATTATTATAGTTTATACCTTTATTCTATTCCTGAGTTCTTTCTTTTACTTTTTTTTTAAATGTAAAAAATGTCTTTCTGTAATTATTTATCATTTGGTGTTTTATTTTATCTAGTGTGTAAGCTCCGGGATCCTTCTGGGTTCAGGGAAACAGAAGATAGCAGCCATATCCAATCTGATCTCTTACTACTGTATCGGACTTCCTTTGGGTATATCGCTGATGTTTGCTGCCGAGCTGAGGATTATGGGTAATCTTATTTCTACGCTCCCATCTGCTCCAAGAGTCTCTTTCCAGTCACAACAGAAGTGTTGTGTTTCTTTTTTTGCTGAAATCTCTTGTTTTTTTTCTTCCTCGACTTCTCAGGTCTGACACTCGGCCTCTTGGTCTGCGTCCTCATCCAGGCTTGCTTCTTCATCTCGCTCATCTTCAAACTCGATTGGCAGAAGCTGACAGAGAAGGTAGAGCCCTGAAGCGCAGAGCTAAAGAGATCAAGCTGTATGAAGCGTCGATTTTAATGCTATGAGAACTCCATTTATCATTGTGTTAGCCTTAATGCCCAGAAGATTTATTGTAATAGAGCTCAAGCCTGCCATTAGCTGCTTTCCTGCTTTTCCTTCAGGCCCAAAAACGTGCTGGAAGGAAAGGGAACATGAACTGTGTAGGACAGAAGGCACCTCTTAGTGTACCGATCATGGACAACATGATTGCTGATGGACCAGACAACCCTGAGCAAATACCTGTGGTGAGTTTATCCTGATCATTTACACTCAAAGCACAATAATAGTAATAATAATAATAATAATAACAAGAAGAAAGAGATGATGAAGAAGAAGATGGAAAAGAAGAAGATGAAGAAAGACAGAAACAGAAGAAGAAGATAGTCAAGAAGGAGCAGAAGATTTTGAAAAAGAAGAAGACAAAGAAGAAGATGGAAAAGACGAAAAAGTTTAAGGAAAAGAAGACACAGAAGAAAATCAAGAAATGAAGATCATCAAGAGGAAGAAAAGGAAGAAGAAGAAGAAGATCAAGAAGAAGAAGACAGAAGTGGAAAAAAGAAGAAAAAGAAGAAGAAGAAGAAGAAGAAGAAGAAAACCTTCCAATCAACAACCCATTCATTTGGCTACCAGATTTGCTGCTGGACTTATATTGCATCAAGTCAAAGCTAAACCATGAGGCTATAACTGATCTGTTTACTTTATTAATATCATGTATTAACTGTTTTCTTCCTTCCATTTCAGACACACTCAGGAAACATGTGCTCTAAAACGAGCGCCTACGCTCCAGTGAGCTCCAAAGAGGAGAAACAGACCAAACCCGCGATCGGTCAGGAGGAAGCGGACGACGGTGAGGCGGGAGTCAAAGCCCGAGTCAAAGCCCCGCTCTCTGTCCCACAGTTAGTCCTGAGAAGAGGTCTGACCGTCCTGGCTGCAGTGTTGCTGCTGTCTGTCAGCATCGTGGTCCATCTGACCTGCCCACCACCGCAGCCATTCGCCCATCTTAAGAGCAACCTAACCACAGACTGGGGGAACCACACCAGCACTACTGCCTTCCCAAACACTACGGCTGCTAACTACCAGTTAACCACGAGACCCATCTGAATGACCATGCTTCAAAAACCACGAACCACCAAAGCAAGCAGGAAGTGTGCTGAGGAATTGCTGTGGTGTTAGTCCAGCTACTTCTTGAGCAGGTTTACCGAACACCAAACCAGTACTGAACCACATTCGTACCTCAACATTTCTGTAGAAATGCAGGTGAAGAAGCCGTTCAGTCGAGCTGCTTAACCCTTAAAGCCTTGTACACTCCAGTTCTCTGTGAGCCGAAGCTCTCGAGAGGCGTCTGATTCACATGTTGTTGTAATGAGGAAAAGAAACGTTACTACAGTATTTTCCCCTCATTATAATTCTAAACACATTTTATTCATCTACACTGAATAATAATAATAATAATAATAATAATAATAATAATAATAATAATAATAATAATAGTAGTAATAATAATAATAATAATAATAAGCATTTTATCAGGTTAGATGGGTTGCCAAGTCTGTTCCAGAGCTCTATGCTATACGTACACACGTTTGTATCATAGCTTGATTTTGCATAGACAGATGTGCTTTTGGGAGTTGACATGGAAAACCTGTTAAACTCCACATGCAGACTAAAACCCAAGCTCAGGATCGAACCAGGGACCCTGGAGTTATTAAGCAGAGCTGCTACCCCACCTCCCCCAGCACATGCTATTAATTTCAAATCTGTATTCCCAAGTATTCTAAAAGATATATATGAGGTTATCCGCATGAGGTTCTGCTTGAGGTAGTCTGTCATTTTGTCATAATGTTTCAGATCTATTTATGTGTTTGTAAATGCGTCAGATTTGTGTCGTCATGTGTCGTGTTACCAAATTATCCCTGTAATTCACTGAAATGGTTTCCTTTACCCAGTTTTGACAGGAAATTTTCATAAACAAAGGTGGATCTATTGGTTTTTTTTTTGTTTATTGATAATACCATACCACTCAACATGGACACACTTGTTTTATTGTTTAATACTGACTGCAATAAAGACATCATTTAATAAAAAAAGTGTCACAGCATTAGTAAAAGTTTCTTTAAAAAAAGTCCAAATCTGTGGGGAATGACTCTTGGGCAATCCTTATTAAAACAGGAAGACATTTCCGATACTATACTATATTTTACAGAAAAACATGCAGAAAATCACTCGAGCTATCCTACAAGGCGAGTTCGACGTTCTGGTAAATATTTCATGTCCCAGTTCACTGAAAACGTAAAGAAGTAAACACACTAACAGAGTGTCTGGCATGATGATGTCGGTTTGTAAAAACAGATCAGATGTTGTATTTCCAGTGAGATGAGAAATGACTAACCGAACCTTAAGGTATATTACAGAGCATGAATTCTTGGTTTTCATGAAAAACCAAGTTTGAGTTTGTATCTGATTTTCAGATCATTTCTAGTCAGCGTGATGAAGATGCATGAGACATTTTCTTGAAATATTAAACATCAGGCTGATCGAAAGTCACACTAACAGTACTGATCCCCACCGGTTCTGATCTCACCATCATCTTGAGAAAATGACTCATGACTCTCTCAGCTCTCGCTCGGAGACGAAATACTGATAATACTGATGATAATACTTATTTTCCTTCAGTAGGCTGTAATCACAAAGTCACACTGGATTGGTACATAATAAAAATCGCTATGTTTATATTTTTTTCTAAAAGCAATGTCAAATACAGTGGAACCTCGGCATTATGAATTTTCGCCTTAAGAATTGATATTTGCAAGAAATTTACATCGGCATGTTTGGCACACGAACGAACCAAACCAAACACCAAATAAGTTGTGCGTACGCCCGGGAGCGTCAGTCGAAAGCCAAGCGAAGCTAGTTTACGAAGGTTACAAATTGTTTTCAGCCAGTCAATGAAAGCTGTTTGGAAAGAGTCAACCCACAATACCAACGCCGTCTTCAACATGCGTTCAAAAGCTACGTGATTATTCGGGCGTTTTTTGTTGACAGATTGGTGGAGTAGGCGATCTGTTCTATTTTTAGCCCAAGCTTGGTGGCAAGACTTCCTGTGAGGACCCTTGACATGGAATGCTTGGCTTGGGTCAGTTCTTTGTAAGCAGCAGTACAGTTTATATATGCTTCGGATTGGTGATGATGATGATCTTTCGGCTGCTCCCTGCGGGTGAGGGGTCACCACAGAGGACCAACTGGTCTGCACAACAGCTTGGCACAGGTTTTACGCCGGATGCCCATCCTGACGCAACCCTCCCATTTTATCCGGGCTTGGGACCGGCACTGCATCCAGTGGCTGGGGTTTGAGCACTGGCTGGGAATCGAACCCTGGTGTTCTGCATGGTAGGTAAGAAAAAAGCAGCCACACAGTTTACATACGCTTTGTATTGGTAATATTCCTAATCATTTTGTTTGGCTGGAATGGATTATCTGCATTTACTTTATTATTTCTTATGGGAAAATTCGTTTCGCAATACAAATTTTCACCTTAAGAACTCGCCTCCAGAACAAATTCAATTCCTATGCCGAGGTTCCATTGTATATTTGTTCGAAATGCCCGGCAGCAGCGGCTCGTAACCACAGATTTAGCCAGGACAGGATGACGTTAACAACGTTTGACTAAAATGCTAAAACACTTGACTATAGCATGTCTCATAACTAGAACTTGAGCGTTCATGACACAAACCATTCCTTCAGTCCAAACTTGACAAGTCTTAACATTACGTTTTCACCTCACTGATTAATTTGCCTCATTGTTTAAAAATCAGCAACAGCAATATTGTCGATCTTTCAGCTACGTAAACTTGTTCATCATGGCTTCACTGAAATCAGTTCTCAGAAATTTCTTAACAATTCCAAACTTTCTAGTTGCTCATAATTGCTCTCCAAAGACAAATGAACAAGTCAGCTAGTTACACAGCTAGCTAGATAACAGTGTAGATTAAAAAGAAGAAAAAAAAATTAATGGCTAATCAGGTCTAAAAACTATAGACCAAAAAGAAAAAAATGGTTCATTTGGATATCTTTAATTCAAATGAATATTTTTAAAAGAAATGTAGCTGTGTTACATGGTAACAGCATGTGAGACGAACACTGAAGAGGTAACATCATCTACTGTCTTGTCTGTTAACACAGTAAGAAAGGGGGCAGCATGATATTTGCCCTAGTGGGCCTTTACTAGTGCTAGATTCTGTAGTTCCTGTGTATATGTTAATTTTTTTAATCACTTTCCTCTCAGGGCTGACTGGAACATTGTTAGCGCTCTAACTATATCGAACTAGCTGACTCATGGGGATTAGTCAGGATTTTGTGCTTGTAGCTTGTAGCAGAAATTTGGGAATTTTATGAACTAATCATTAATGAAATATCAGGCTTTCAAGCTGAAATACACGGACAGCTGAACCGGCGGCTACTTACTGAGCTGGTTTAAATATTTCTGCAGTTTTGGTAAAGCATTAGCTTACCGGATCTTCTGAAATGCAATAAAGTGCACAGATATTGTGACATTCGGTGAGATCAAATGAGAGGATAGTCTCTTAGTCAAAAACGAAGCTACGTAGAAAGCTCAGCTAGTTAGCCATGCTACTAAAACTGCATCCGGCTAATGCTAAGCTAGGATTTCATTCGAAATTCAGTGTGGAATTCATGCTCTGGAAGTTAGGAAGGAATTTCTCCTCAGTTTCGAGGGGACATCATGTCAGATATGGCTTCACTAGTTTTAAATGAGTTTATAGCAGAATTAACTGTACAGTTCACTGTGTACAAATGCTAGCCTGCTAGCTTGTTGCTAACAAAACCTTTTTTTTTTAAATCATGGAGTCATCTGTTTTTTTCCACTTCGGAGCTCAAAAACGACTGAATTCAGATGAGTTCAGACTTCCCACATAACTGAGTTACGTCAAATGCAGTGTAACCTAACGGGCTAATTATTATTAAAATAATGTCTTCTAATATTATAGATTAGAATTTTTAGAATTCTTTTTTTTTGCTGAGTCATTCAGTCAGAACAGGTACAAATGCTATTGCTGTATTACAGAGAAGAGAGAGAGAGA